>NC_083584.1:53871801-54001801 GCF_027579695.1 Neoarius graeffei
TGCTGAAAGACCCAGCCATATTTCATCTTCAATGCCCTTGCTGATGGAAGGAGGTTTTCACTCAAAATCTCACGATACATGGCCCCATTCATTCTTTCCTTTACACGGATCAGTCATCCTGGTCCCTTTGCAGAAAAACAGCCCCAAAGCATGATGTTTCCACCCCCATGCTTCACAGTAGGTATGGTGTTCTTTGGATGCAACTCGGCATTCTTTCTCCTCCAAACACGACAAGTTGAGTTTTTACCAAAAAGTTCTATTTTGGTTTCATCTGACCATATGACATTCTCCCAATCCTCTTCTGGATCATCCAAATGCTCTCTAGCAAACTTCAAATGGTCCTGGACATGTACTGGCTTAAGCAGGGGGACACGTCTGGCACTGCAGGATTTGAGTCCCTGGTGGCATCGTGTGTTACTGATGGTAGCCTTTGTTACTTTGGTCCCAGCTCTCTGCAGGTCATTCACTAGGTCCCCCCGTGTGGTTCTGGGATTTTTGCTCACTGTTCTTGTGATCATTTTGACCCCACAGGGTGAGATCTTGCGTGGAGCCCCAGATCGAGGGAGATTATCAGTGGTCTTGTATGTCTTCCATTTTCTAATAATTGTTCCCAGTTGATTTCTTCACACCAAGCTGCTTACCTATTGCAGATTCAGTCTTCCCAGCCTGGTGCAGGTCTACAATTTTGTTTCTGGTGTCCTTTGACAGCTCTTTGGTCTTGGCCATAGTGGAGTTTGGAGTGTGACTGTTTGAGGTTGTGGACAGGTGTCTTTTATACTGATAACGAGTTCAAACAGGTGCCATTAATACAGGTAATGAGTGGAGGACAGAGGAGCCTCTTAAAGAAGAAGTTACAGGTCTGTGAGAGCCAGAAATCTTGCTTGTTTGTAGGTGACCAAATACTTATTTTACCGAGGAATTTACCAATTAATTCATTAAAAATCCTACAATGTGATTTCCTGGATTCTTTCCCCCCATTCTGTCTCTCATAGTTGAAGTGTACCTATGATGAAAATTACAGGCCTCTCTCATCTTTTTAAGTGGGAGAACTTGCACAATTGGTGGCTGACTAAACACTTTTTTGCCCCACTGTATGTTGCTCTAGAACCTAGATATACCTTTCAGCTTTGATGGTGTCTTTCCAGATGTGTAAGCTGCCCATGCCACACGCACTAATGCAACCCCATACCATCAGAGATGCAGGCTTCTGAACTGAGCACTGATAACAACTCGGGTCGTTCTTCTCCTCTTTAGTCCGAATGACATGGCGTCCCTGATTTCCATAAAGAACTTCAAATTTTGATTCGTCTGACAACAGAACAGTTTTCAACTTTGCCACAGTCCATTTTAAATGAGCCTTGGCCCAGAGAAGATGTCTGCGCTTCTGGATCATGTTTAGATACGGCTTCTTCTTTGAACTATAGAGTTTTAGCTGGCAACGGCGGATGGCACGGTGAATTGTGTTCACAGATAATGTTCTCTGGAAATATTCCTGAGCCCATTTTGTGATTTCCAATACAGAAGCATGCCTGTATGTGATGCAGTGCCGTCTAAGGGCCTGAAGATCACGGGCACCCAGTATGGTTTTCCGGCCTTGACCCTTATGCACAGAGATTCTTCCAGATTCTCTGAATCTTTTGATGATATTATGCACTGTAGATGATGATATGTTCAAACTCTTTACAATTTTACACTGTCAAACTTGCTCTACTATTTGTCGGTGCAGAATTAGGGGGATTGGTGATCCTCTTCCCATCTTTACTTCTGAGAGCCGCTGCCACTCCAAGATGCTCTTTTTATACCCAGTCATGTTAATGACCTATTGCCAATTGACCTAATGAGTTGCAATTTGGTCCTCCAGCTGTTCCTTTTTTGTACCTTTAACTTTTCCAGCCTCTTATTGCCCCTGTGCCAACTTTTTTGAGATGTGTTGCTGTCATGAAATTTCAAATGAGCCAATATTTGGCATGAAATTTCAAAATGTCTCACTTTCGACATTTTTATATTTTATCTATGTTCTATTGTGAATACAATATCAGTTTTTGAGATTTGTAAATTATTGCATTCCGTTTTTATTTACAATTTGTACTTTGTCCCAACTTTTTTGGAATCGGGGTTGTACTACTTATGTGTAATAATTGTAACAATAACTCTGCAATAACTTTTTCTTTACATATTATTATTAAAACAATCTCAATATACTTTTTCATCATTTGATATTCTTTTGATATATGGTTTACATTTTACATATCTGTTTAAGTTTGTAATTTCTTTCCTCTGCTTGAGTGTTATGGAATCAATTGTATGAACATTTTGGCACAAAATTGATTCCATAGCAAAGCAGCTTTACAGAATTTTAATGACATGAGCTAATTTTATCCCTAATCTATCACCAGTGAGCAAGCCTGTGGCAACAGTGGCAAGGAAAAACTCCCTCAGACGATGTGAGGAAGAAACCTCGAGAGGAACCAGGCTCAAAAGGGAAGCCATCCTCATTTGGGTGATAACAGACAACGTGATTATAACATTTTTAACAGTTTTAACATAAAGTCTGTTTTGTTGAAGTTACATTATAAACTCAATGTCCATACACTAAATATAGCATATATATTTACTTTATGAGGCAGTAGCCACAAAAATGAAGCGTAATCCAAAAATGAACAATTTAAAAATCACAGAAGTAAAATATACCAAGCATCTGTACTTTATATTATTCTACTCTTACCTCTTACAGTTTTTAAAACTGAAACCTCTGAACCGAGACTGACATACATATGCTGTCGCCATGACCGAAACTCTTATTTCCCAGAAATGGCCCGGGGCTAGAGCTTAGTGGAACGTACTTTCCCTCTGTAATAAGCATAAACATGTCTGAAAGCGATTTCTTTAGTCTAGTCCATTTATTTTGAATGGTGAACCAAATTGTATACACTCACCGGCCATTTTAATCGGAACACATGTATGCACATGTGCAGTGTGCGATTGTTACACTTTTACATTCTTATAGCATGATGACATAGTGGCTAGCACCTCTATATGGGGCAGTAGCCACAACAAAAACGAGTTTGACCTTTTTGGTAACCTTGACCAGATGACCCTCAAAATGTTGGAGGTTCTATTTGAGACCAATGCCCATCTATCCTGAAAGTTTCATGAAGATTGGTCCAGCCATTTTCCTGTAATATCGTTAACAAAAAAACAAAGAAACAAACAAACAAAGAAACCCAACCGAAAACAGTACTTCGCCCCCTGATGGACTCCCTCCTGGGTGAGGTAGCAAAGAAACCCCACCGAAAACAATACCTCACTCCCTGGTGGACTCTGTCCTGGGTGAGGTAATAAACCGTATAAAAGGATAAGTTCAATAAAGCTCTTAGAGTGACTTTTTCAGAGTCCACTAAGTTCGGCTTTGACGCTGTTCTTGAATAAAGATTAGAAACATTAGATACTGGATGCTTATTAACTTCCTTCTACTTATCTCTGACAAGACAGAAGTACTTTTACTAGAACTAAGTTTTCTGATTACATCTTAAATTTGAATGGCTGTTCTGTTTCTTCATCTGCAGTAGTAAAAGCCCTCAATGTGATTATTGACTCAAGTCTTTCATTTGAAACTCATGTCAATAATATTACGAGGGGAGCCTCCTTTCACCTCAGAAATATTGCTCAGATAAGAAATGTAATGTCATGACACAATGAAGAAAAACTAGTTCATGCTTTTGTTACCTCTAGGTTAGATTATTGTAATGCCTTACTGTCTGAATGTTCCAGTAGGTGCATAAACAAGCTCCATTTAGTCCAAAATGGAGCAGCAAAAGTTCTTACTAGAACTAGGAAGATATGGCCACATCACCCCTATCTTATTGACACTGTATTTGCTCCCAATCAAATTTTCCACTGATTATAAAATACTACTCTTGCTGGATAAAGCACTGAATTGTCTTATGCCACAGTACCTGAGTGAACTTCTGTTCTTTTATGACCCGCCATGCCTACTTAGATCAAAAGGTGCAGGCTAGCTGTTCATACCTCATATAGTGAAGGCTACCTCAGGGAGCAGTGCCTTTTCATACAAAACCCCACAGTTATGGAATAGCCTTCCAAGTAGTGTTTGGGACTCAGATACAGTCTTAGTGCTTAAGTCTTGGCTAAAAACATATCTGTTTAGTCAAGTCTTTTGTTAATAACTTTTTATAAGGTAAAAGAGTAGATCTGGTGGCATGCCAGGCATAGTGTTTTAGTAAACTGGGATGAATGGATGCTGTTGCCCCACCACTCTCACACATTCACTCAAGTTTGTTGACAGTAGAGTGGCTCCCTCATGTCTGTCTTACCTTCTGGCTCTCCCTTTTAGCTATGCTGCCATAGTTAGTCTTCCCAGACTCCCTGCTTGTACTCAGCACACAATGCACACTGTTCTTAACCACTAGGTGACAACTGGCATACCCAACAGCCTGTTTTCTCTCTCTCTCTCTCTCTCTCTCTCTCTCTCTCTCTCTCTCTGTCACATTACACATCAATCCAGAGATACCAGTGATGCTGCCTTCCCATGCTCTTTGGACCTGCCTGATCCATTCTGATGCCCTACTTCTGGCTGGAGTTCTCATCACATCGCGCCTGTGGAGGATGGCCCCATATGGACAGTCCAAAGATACACTTAGAAGATGGCTCTGGCACTTACAAATTTGGATGACCATTGTCATGATAACTTTTGTCTGACAATTGTGTGATGTAATTCCTGTTTTTGAGTTGTTTGCGACAAGTCTTTTTGTCCATGAGTGTTGGCATTACTCTCCAATCTTTTTATCTTTTTTACAAATAGTTTTCTACAATCTTTTTTCATTTTTGATTGTAATTTCACTTTCCTGTTTTCCGCATTTTAATTTTTTTTTTCGGAGAACACCAAAGACTGGAAGTTTATTCCTTTCATGCAAAGACTGCAATCAGAGGCCATCCACATTGGAGCTGCCTTAATATCAACAGATCTTCAATTAAGGTATGTAAATCCAATCATCATGGGACACATTCAGCTTGTTCAGTATGCTGAGTGCAGGATGTTTAGTCATTCTTCCTCCATCGTTAGTGATAGCTTTATTGGTGATAAGTGTAGATTAATTAGCTCTCTGATGGGGAAGATTGCAGCATTAAAGGTGTGCATCCAGATTCTAGAGATGGTCTGTGAGAATGAGAGCAGTGTAGTTTCTGTAGGGGAAAATCCAGATGCCCTAGGTGGAGTTAGCAATCCCCCCAACTCCAGCATTAGAGCCCTCACAGCGGGGCAAATGGGTGATGACTTGGCAGCATAATTGCAGAGCCAAAGCTACCACTAAGGGTCGCTCACGGGAGCACCACTCCTCTCTGGTTAGCATGTCGAACAGGTTTTCTCTCCTCAGTGAAGCACCCACCAAGAAACCTGAAAGAGCTCTGATTATCGGAGACTATCATATGGCATGTGAAATTAGCTAGGCCTTTAGGGGCACCAGCAGCTTTAGTCAGGTGTATACCGGGAGCAAGGGTACTGTGACGGTCACGGACGGACCACACATTTCCCTTCCCTCGCCGCTGCGAGGCAGCCTTTGTTTCACTGCCTACCTGTGCCTAAATACACACACACACACACACACACACACACACACATACACACACACGCCGACTGGCAACTCCAGGAACATTGAGCTAAACGCTAAGATGCTAAACTTTGCTGGTACTCTTTTGCCTATGAACACTGTTTCACCAAAGACATTTATGGAAAGAAAAACGCAACACAGACTATTTTTAATGTTTCTTTTAATGTACCAAGTTGCTGCAGAGACTTAGGTGCTGAAAAGAAAAAAGTAGCATACCGTTTTTTTGCCATGGTGATGAACTGTTTTGTTGTGTCCTGCGGGTGGCAAAAGAGTGCCGACATGAAACAGAGACTTATTTATTTCATTCTGGTCGCAATTGGTCCGGTCCATCTCTTCAGAACGTCATAGGGAAGATGGAGACGGCCCTGATCAAGCCGCTTCTATATCTCTGTATTACGGTGATGTTTTGCAATGTTTAGTCTTAATGTTTATGTTGTCAACTTGTTTAAATGTTGTAGAATGTCCTTATGATGCATCAGAGTCTGTAATGTTATTGTTTGTGTTTAGTGATTATGTGTTCCCCTTTTATGTCGGAATGGTGCTGGTCACCTTCTTTATGTATGTTAGTCTAGTCCTGTGTCTTTAGTCTAGCGTTTGATCTCATGTGGTGGGTTTGTTTTGACATTGACTTTGCTGCCGGTGGTTCTCTGCTCTTAAAGAGACATAGCAAATATTTTCTGGGACATTCTAGTTGACAACTTTTGTATTTTCTTTTTGAAAATCTATTTTTGTACAAATCTATTTTTCTAAAAATACAAAAAAAAGGGAACAGTATGTTTTGAACATTGTTTGGTTAAAAATTGCCAATAAGTTTTAAAACTAAAAACTCTTGCTTGGATTTTTTTGTCCTCTCCCTCTGTTTTTGGTCTGATCCATTTGCCTCTAGTGGCGCCCCGCACATCCATTCCATTACAACTGGTGTCAGAAGTGGGATCAAGGCCTAGAGGGCAGCAGAGAGTTTTTTAATTTTTTTGTGGTAGATTTTTTTTTCCACGATCTTCATGTCCTTGGGGTGGCGATACCGGCTGATGTGATGGGGCCGAAGAAAACTGGTGAGCGGAAACCTGTCCAGCAAGAAGGCGGGGCCAGCGGCGGAGATGACAGTAATGACTCTGAACTGGCTGAGGTGGCTGAAGACCTGTCGGTGCAGGAGCTGCAAGATATGTTCCGGTCCATGATGGCACAGCAACAAGCACGTGACATCAAGCTGGAGCAGGAAGCCTCGCGACAGGAAAGCCATTGGCAAACCCTTCAACACCAGTTTAGCCTCCTGCAACAGGAAGTACACACCAGAACCACACCGGTCCCAGATGCAATGGTTGGCTTGCCAGACAGCGGTGCTGATGCGATGCCGCAGCACCCACCATCACCACCTCCATCGTCAGCAGAGCCACCTCGCCCCAACAGCCAAGCAAGGACCATGGTGGAGAGGGAGCCCAGATTGCAGTGTCTAGGTGAGCAAGATGACGTTGATCATTACTTGGTCACATTTAAAGAGTGGCCGTGGCGTGTCAGTGGCCAACAACTAACTGGGCAGTAAGGTTAGCGCCACCCCGACAGGCAAGGCTAGGGCCGCTTATATTGCTATGGACCAGCACGACGCCCTGAACTACGACAAGCTGAAGGAGGCCATATTGGCCAAGTACAACATCAATAAGGAGACCTACCGGCTGAACTTCAGAGGTGTTGAGGTGAAGGAGGAGGAGTCACCGAAGGAGTTGTACACCCGCCTGTGAGACCTGTATCAATGATGTGCCCAAGAAGCACACCAAGGAGCAGATTGGAGAAATGATAATCCTGGAACAGTTCCTTCGTTTGACATCCCCAGACCTCCAGGTGTGGCTCAGGGAACGTGACCCGGTCTCAGCAGCTGAAGCTGCCTCCCTGGCAGACATCTTTGTGGCAGCCCAGCGGAAGACGCAGCCATGGACCTATGCCCAATGGAGGGCAGGCAAAGACTCCAGCAGGCCCCAACGTCATCCTCCACCCACAAAGACCAGCAGTGGACCGCCAAAGAAGTTCAACAGCAGTCAGACATCTGTGGGTGGTAAGAGTGGTCCCCAGAATTATAACCCTGCTGTTAGGTCCAACCCTACTTTTAACCCCAGTATCTCCAAAGTACCTGTGTGTTTTCAGTGTGGTGAGGAAGGTCATATTAAGCCCAAATGCCCAAACAATGCCACCCAGTCCAACATTTGTACATTACCTAGAGCTAGCAACCCCAGAAAGTCGGTAGCGCTTAGTTTTCATACTGTAGTGTTAAATGGGCAGGAGGTTGAGGCACTGGTTGACACTGGCAGCATGCAGTCCCTAGTTAATGCTAATTACGTTTCAGCTCAACTTCATAATTATGCTGTGATAACCCAGTTAAAGTGTGTGCACGGAGATGAAAGGTCATACCCTACTGCAAGCATGTATGTGAAGGTTTTGGGACAGCCTTACTTATTGGATGTTGGGGTAGTGGATAACTTACCATATCCCATGATTTTGGGTCAGGATTTTCCTCTATTGTGTCAGCTCGTAGCTGGTGATAACGAGTGTAATGTGGCTGTGACCAGGGCAATGGCTAAGAGTAGTGAGGAGGAAACTCCACTTTCTGCTTTGCCCTTTTTCAATGCAGATGTTGAGGCTCTGCCTGGTAAGAGTCGTAAGTCAAAAAGACAGAGGAGACAGGAGAAGTTCCAGTTTGGAGTTTCTGGTAGTCAGGAGGATCCTTGTCCAGAGCTGGCAGATGTCCCTGTAAAAATTCCCCAAGATATGGCTTTAATGCAGCAGCAAGACCCAGACATTGGCCCTTTGTTTCGGCAGGCTCAGCTCAGTGTTGGGGAGGAGATGCCAGGGCAAGGTTTTGCTATCAAAGATGGAGTTTTGCATAAAGTGGGAGGGGCTGAGGCCAGGATGGTGGTTCCATTGAAGGCTAGGGGGGTAGTCCTTGACTTGGGCCATTCCATACCATGGGCAGGCCATTTAGGCAAACATAAAACTGTTGCCAGAATCAGCCGTTACTTTTATTGGCCAAGTATGGCAAAAGACATTGCAGATTTTTGTAAGACATGTCCTGAGTGTCAGAAAACTGCAAGCAGAGCTCCCCCTAAGGTCCCTTAGAACCTCTTCCTATAGTGGGCACTCCTTTTGAGCAGTTGGGTATGGACATAGTAGGTCCCCTTGAGCGCAGCAAAGCTGGGAATAGGTTCATGCTTGTGATTACTGATTACGCTACGAGATACCCAGAGGTTTTTGCTCTTAAAGTTGTTAAGGCTAGGACTGTTGCCACATGTTTAATCCAATTGTTCTCAAGGGTGGGGTTCCCTAGAGCCATAATAACTGACCAGGGGTCCAACTTTATGTCTAAACTTCTCAAGCAGGTGTATGGGTTGTTAGGCATAAAAGGTATACGGACCACCCCTTATCACCCACAAATGGATGGCCTGACTGAACGGTTCAACCAGACCCTTAAGCAGATGCTACGCAAGTTTGTGGATGAATCGGGCTCTGACTGGGACAACTGGCTCCCCTACCTTCTATTTGCTTATCGCGAGGTGCTGCAGGCCTCAACTGGATTTGCACCTTTCGAATTGCTTTACGGACATGACGTTTGAGGCCCCTTGGCGCTCATGAAAGAGACCTGGATGAAGGAGGAGACCCCACCATCGCAGGATACTCTTTCTTATGTGTTGCAGATGCATGAGAGGCTGAAGATCATGGCAGAACTGGCACAGCAGAACCTTGAGCAAGCCCAGCAGCACCAGAAATCCTACTATGACCGCAGGGCTCACGCTCGGAGTTTCAATGAGGGAGACAAGGTGTTGGTGATGCTGCTGAGTGACTCCAGTAAGTTGCTTGCCAAATGGCAAGGTCCCTATGAGGTGGTGCAGAGGCTTGGCTCAACCACCTATGAAGTTGTCAAGCCAGGAGAGAGGTGCTCCAGACGAGTGCTGCACATCAACCTTCTGAAGGAGTGGAGGGAACGTCCAGGGGTGAGTGCAGAGTCCCTGATGATCCGTCGGGTGCAAGAAGAGGATGAGGTTGAGGAGCAGTAACTACCTTCACCAATAGAGGGTGCCCTTAACCTTGACCCTCTCTCCCCTGACCAACAGGTGGCCATCAAGCGGCTCTGTGGTCCCCACCTGTTCAAAGAGCAACCAGGCCACACTCAGTTGGTGAGTCATCACGTTTCCCTGAGTGAGGGGGCAGCTCCTCGTCGCATGAGTTACAGGATTCCAGAGCGACTCCTTGATGGACTGAGGAAGGAGACTGACCAGATGCTCGCCATGGGGATTATCAAACCATCCAGCAGCGAGTGGTGCTCCCCAATAGTCCTTGTCCCAAAGAAGGAAGGCAGTTTTTGGTTCTGTGTTGATTTCAGGTATTTGAACTCTGTTTCTAAGTTTGATTCATACCCTACCCCGAGAATTGATGACCTTATTGACTCTCTTGGCTCAGCTAATTGGGTAACTACCTTAGACTTGGCCAAGGGATATTGGCAAGTCCCCCTGAGTGCTTCAACTAAAGAATTGACTGCATTTCATACCCCTTGGGGGCTTTTTCAGTTCTCAGTCATGCCATTTGGGCTCCATGGTGCTGCTGCCACCTTCCAGAGATTGATGGATCGTGTGCTGGAGGGAACGCAGGGGTATGCGGCTGCTTACCTTGATGATGTAATTATTTACAGTGCGTCATGGGCGGAGCATCTACATCACCTGCACGAAGTCCTGAGGAGGATCGAGGAGGCAGGCCTGACCATCAATCCAGTTAAGTGTGCCATCACTCAGAAGGAAGCAGAGTACCTGAGGTATGTAATTGGCGGGGGTGTCATCAAACCGCAGGTGCAGAAGCTGGAGGCTATCCAGCAGTGCCCTTTGCCCCAGACCAAGACCCAGGTGCGGTCATTCTTAGGCATGGCCGGGTGGTATAGGAGATTTGTGCCAAACTTCTCGGTCAGGGCAGCTGCCCTCACAGACTTGACCTGAAAGAACTCCCCAGTCCAGGTTCGATGGACAGAGGACGCCAGGAAGGTGTTCAAGGACATTCAGAATGCCCTTTGCCATGAACCTGTGTTGTACTGTCCTAATTTTGAAAAGCAATTTGTTTTGCAGACAGATGCCTCTGATACAAGTTTGGGGGCGGTGCTCCTGCAGGGTGAACCAGGCAAGAGACATCCAGTGGCGTATATCAGCCGGAAGCTATATCCTAGGGAGGTGCGCTACTCAACCATCGAGAAGGAATGCCTGGCGGTGAAATGGGCCCTTGACGCCTTCAGGTATTACCTCCTTGGCTGTGAGTTCCTGCTGGAGACAGACCATCGTCCTCTGCAGTGGATGGACCACATGCGTGATTCCAACGCGCGCATCACCAGGTGGTACCTCTCCATGCAGCCCTTCTGGTTCACCATCTGCCATATCCCAGGGAGGGATAATGCCACTGCAGATTTTCTCTCCCGCCTGCCGGCGTGAGACCAGAGGTGGGGGGGGGGGGGGGGGGTGACGGTCACGGATGGACCGCACATTTCCTTTCCCTCGTGGCTGCGAGGCAGCCTTTGTTTCACTGCCTACCTATGCCTAAATACACACACACACATACACACACACGCTGACTGGCAACTCCAGGAACATTGAGCTAAACGCTAAGATGCTAAACTTTGCTGGTACTCTTTTACCTATGAACACTGTTTCACCAAAGACATTTATGGAAAGAAAAACGCAACACAGACTATTTTTAATGTTTCTTTTAATGTACCAAGTTGCTGCAGAGACTTAGGTGCTGAAAAGAAAAAGGTAGCATACCGTTTTTTTGCCATGGTGATGAACTGTTTTGTCGCGTCCTGCGGGTGGCAAAAGAGTGCTGACATGAAACAGAGACTTATTTATTTCGTTCCGGCCGCAATTGGTCCAGTCCATCTCATCAGAACTTCATAGGGAAGATGGAGACGGCCCTGATCAAGCCGCTTCTATATCTCTGTATTATGGTGATGTTTTGCAATGTTTAGTCTTAATGTTTATGTTGTCAACTTGTTGTTTAAATGTTGTAGAATGTCCTTATGATGCATCAGAGTCTGTAATGTTATTGTTTGGTTTTAGTGATTATGTGTTCCCCTTTTATGTCGGAATGGTTCTGGTCACCTTCTTTATGTATGTTAGTCTAGTCCTGTGTCTTTAGTCTAGCGTTTGATCTCATGTGGTGGGTTTGTTTTGACATTGACTTTGCTGCCGGTGGTTCTCTGCTCTTAAAGAGACATAGCAAATATTTTCTGGGACATTCTAGTTGACAACTTTTGTATTTTCTTTTTGAAAATCTATTTTTGTACAAATCTATTTTTCTAAAAATACAAAAAAAAGGAACAGTATGTTTTGAACATTGGCTAAAAATTGCCAATAAGTTTTAAAAATAAAAACTCTTGCTTGGATTTTTTTGTCCTCTCCCTCTGTTTTTGGTCTGATCCATTTGCCCCTAGTGGCACCTGAACATCCATTCCATTACAGGTACCATGCATAGTAAGTAATCTTAGGGTCCTTGGCAAGCATAGGTTTTCAAAGATAGTTATCCATGTAGGAGCTAATGATATATGCCTTTGTCATTTTACTAAGAGTTACTTTGTAGAGGTGTTTAAATTTAGATGATGTACCTTGTACCTTGGTCAGGTCTTTATCTGTCTTGCGACAGGTCTGCCTGTTCAAAATATTTTTATTGTTTTTTGTTGGAATGTAGGATTCGGTGCCATTTAGCTCGATCCAATGCACAAAGCTTCCCCATTGCAATATTGTAATCCTCTCCTCAACACAGCTCAAGCTCATCACCCAGCATCTTCAGGATATTTAGTCTTGTGCGTCCAACACCTCTAGAGCCATGAGCGGGAACCCAATCAAGCAGGAATTTAGGGAGCCTGCCATCTGACAGTCATGCCACATGTCCAAAGTAAAGGAGATGACAGTAGCTTATGCTAATTCCCAGGCTACAGCAACAAGTTCTCCTTCTTATCTCAAGGTCTGAAATGTGATCATGGAACCATACCTTTAGGATTCTGTGCAGATGGTTATGATGGAAGGCATCCACTTGATGTAACTGCTGTTGTTTAAGCACCCAGGTGATGCAGCCATTGAGAAGTGTTGTAATAACTCCACACTCATATTTTGATCTTAGTATCAAGTGATATCCCTCTGTTCTTAAAATGTTATTGAGTGTGTTGAAAGCACTTGATGCTAGACTTATGCGGACATTAAGTTCTTTATCAGTGGAGCCATCGCTGGAAATAGTGGATCCTAGGTAGTGGAAATGATTGACTTGTTCTAAGTGTTCTCCATCAAGTTCTGTGTCCAGCATCTCGGAGAAATGATAAGAGTGTTGGTTATGGAACTTTCCAATAAGCATGGTCTTGATCTTGTTTATGCCAATTTGCAGGCCAGCTTCCTTACCAAAATACGCGATATGAGTGGTGGTTTCCTGAAGTATGGCAGCAGAGCTGTCTAGAGCGGCTATGTCATCTATATAGTCTGTGTCAGTAATGTACTGTAAATGGCCGGATACCATGAACTCCTATGGTTTTGGAGAAGAAAGCCTCTCAAAACAGATTTCTCTTGAATGGCCCATTGCATTACCCAGTTCAGAACAATGTTAAAGATTGGTGGGGCTTGAATGTTGCCCTGCCCTGTCCCGGCCTTTACCTCAAACCAATCTTTTAGCTCATCTCTGACACGTATGGCACTGACTGTATTGATATAAAACGCTGTGAAAATGTTGATGTACTTCACGGGAATCCCATAATGTTCCATGGCAGCCCATATGTAGTTTCTATTCAGAGTCAAATGCTGCTTTGAAATCTATGAAGTTTGTACAGAGTGGTAGATAGAATTCTAGGGCATGTTCAATGATGACTCTTAGGCTACGTTCACACCGCAGGCTGAAGTGACTCAAATCCGATCTTTTCGCCCATATGTGACCTGTATCCGATCTTTTATTGACAATATGAACGACACAGATCCGATTTTTTCAAATCCGACCCAGGCCGTTTGGATATGTGGTGCTAATTCCGATTCCTATCCGCTCTTTTCATATGCGACTTCAGTCTGAACCGCCAGGTCGCATTCATCCGACTTACACGTCATCAACAAGCCACAAACATCACTATTCTGTGCTGAAGTAGGCGGCGGGTCTCTCAAAAAAGTTACAACAACATGGCGCATAATCACGGGCGCAGATAGAGGGTGGGACGAGTCATATTTAAATTCACCTCGTTCGGTCCCCCCTACTTATAGGGAGGAAAAAACGTCTATGCTGTCTTTCTTTGCATAAGGCAAACCTCACGGAAAAATCAAAAGACTAATTACCATTCGGTTTATTGAGGTGCACGGCAGTATATACATAGTTGCAACAACTCACATAAAACAAAACAAAGACTGATATTCGGTTGGTTGAGCTGCGCAGACTGCACAGGTTGCGAGCTCGAGCTTGGTTGCTATGGTTACTAACAACAAGTTTGACAGGCATATCGGGGTTGGGGTTGGTTTGCTGGCAGCTTTGTCCCCCCCAGTTCAAAAAACTTATCTGCGCCCCTGCGCATGACATCAATGCGAGGGATGCTTCGGGCTGTGAAGGTTCTGAATCTTCTCAATGGAAGGACGCAGAGGTTAGGGAGCTGATTTCCATTTGGGGGGATGCAGCTATTCAAGCTAGATGGGATGAGTCATACCGCAACTGGGCGGTTTTACTTCCGTAAACACTGGCCATGCTCACTGCGTGTGACGTCGTCGTATCCTGCAATGCGCATGCGGAACACTTTTAGGTCGCTTTTCGTTCATACTGAGGATCACATACAAGTCGCATATATTTGTTAATGTGAACGACCTCACAAAAAAAATCAGATTTCACAAAAAAATCGGAATTGAGCATTAAGCCTTGCAGTGTGAACGTAGCGTTAGAGAGAAGAACTGGTCCATGCAAGAGCGGTTTTTCCTAAAGCCACATTGATTTTCATGAAGTATGCATTCAATGCCCTCAGAGGAGATGATGATTTGAAAGAGTTTAGATGCGACACAGCACAGTGTGATTCCTCAGTTGTTCTCACAGTAAGAGAAGTCCCTCTTTTTCCTAATCTTAGTGATGACTCCATTCAACCACTCAGAAGGCACTTGCTCCATATTCCACACTTTCTCAAACATAGGCATGAGCTTTTCCACTGTAGTTTCGCCACCAAAGCAGATGTCTTCATTGCTAATTTGGTTGATGCCACCAGCTTTGTGATATTTTAGCTTTGAGAGTACGGTGGTGGTGTAGTGGTTAGGACGGTCGCCTCACAGCAAGAAGGTTCTGGGTTCGAATCCAGTGGCCGGTGAGGGCCTTTCTGTGTAGAGTTTGCATGTTCTCCCTGTGTCTGTGTGGGTTTCCTCTGGGTGCTCCGGTTTCCCCCACAATCCAAAGACATGCAGTTAGGTTGATGTGGGGTGGCCTTGGGCTGAGGTGCCCTTGAGCAAGGTACCTAACCCCTGACTGCTCCCCAGGCGCTCTGGTGTGGCTGCCCACTGCTCTGAGTGTGTCTGTGTGTGTGTGTGCTCACTGCTTCAGATGGGTTGAATTTGGGCAGAAGATGGGCAGAGGATGAATTTCACTGTGCTTGAAGTGTGCATGTGACAAATAAAGGTTTCTTCTTCTTCCTATGGAGTTCGTCAGCAGAGGGAGGATGCATTGGAAAATCTAGAAAGTTATTTTCCTCAACTGGATCTGTTGAAGGAATTTAAGAGGGGGCTCCAATGGAGGGATTTAGTTCTCCAAAATATTCCTTCCGCCTATTTAGCTTCTTTTCCTGGACAGTAATGAAGTTATCGTTCTTGTTGCTTACTGCAGAGGTGGTTTTCTGCTTCCCACCAGACAATACTTTAATGCTATGCCATACCTCACATTGATTTCCAACATGAGTTGGAGTTTGTTGGTGATTCCAGATGCCCATTACGCTTTTCTTTACTTGTTTGTTGGCCTGAGTGTAAAGTGCACAATTTCTCTTGGAAGGCTTTGATCTCTTCAATAAATTGCATTTGTCAATTTACTGACAAATCAATAGTTTTGGTGGAGAGACAATTGTCACGTGGCTTTATTGGCCTTCTTCCCAAAGTTTCATTAGAAGCGGAGTGATAGGCATCTTTGATATGCACCCAATCATCATCTAAGGGTGGGCTTGGAGAAGTTTGTACAGTATGTCAATGGAGGGATTTTTGAAATTCACTGACCTTTTCTCCAGTTGTCAGTAGTTCCAGATTGGGAAAAGGAGTTACCTTTTTCCTTCTTTGGGTGGAGAGCTTCAGATGCAATTTGCATTTGACAAGGTAATGAGTTGTATTAATGTCAGCTCCACAAAAGCTTCTCACATCCAGCAAAGACCCCCTCCAGTGTGTATTAATACAGAGGTGCTCAATCTGGGTGGATTTGTCACCCTTAGGGGAGGACCAAGACACTTTATCAATGTTCTTGTGTTTGAATAAGCAGAGCACAGAAGTCAAGGAGATGAATGCCATTGTCATTTGCTTCAGAATGATAAGAATGCTTGCCAATTACATTTGTCCAGGCATCAGTGTTAGAGCCAACACGAGCATTGAAATCTCCAAGAAGCATATGGATATCATTTTGAGAGAGATTCCTAATAGCCTTTTCAGGATCTTTGTAAAATTTGTCTTTCTCTTTTTCCTCAGAGACTTTGGTGGGGGTATAGGTGCTGATGATCATGATATTCACATGCCAGCTGAAAAATCTAGCAGACATGATCCTATCTGAGAAAGGTGTGAATGCAGTCAAGGAATGTCTAAGGTCTTTTGAGATTAACAAGCCAACACGGTGTTCTGTCTTATGACGTGCCAGAATAAATGAGAAGGGAGCCGTTGTCAAGAATGGTTTCACCCATGGCAGGAATTTCACGAGGGCCACGAGGGCCATGGCCCTCGTGCCTTCTCATTTTGGCCTTGTGCCCTTGTGCATCAGGTGCAATAACATCTGTTTGGAGAGCTGCAGTTTTCTGCCAGCAGTTTCATCCCAGCTGCAGCACGTGTGGACACTTTTTTTTGGTTTATCATAGTGAATGTTAGACTTGGGCGGCACGGTGGTGTAGTGGTTAGCGCTGTCGCCTCACAGCAAGAAGGTCCGGGTTCGAGCCCCATGGCCGGCGAGGGCCTTTCTGTGCGGAGTTTGCATGTTCTCCCCGTGTCCGCATGGGTTTCCTCCGGGTGCTCTGGTTTCCCCCACAGTCCAAAGACATGCAGGTTAGGTTAACTGGTGACTCTAAATTGACCGTAGGTGTGAATGTGAGTGTGAATGGTTGTCTGTGTCTATGTGTCAGCCCTGTGATGACCTGGCGACTTGTCCAGGGTGTACCCCGCCTTTTGCCCGTAGTCAGCTGGGATAGGCTCCAGCTTCCCTGCAACCCTGTAGAACAGGACAAAGCGGCTAGAGATAATGAGATGAGATGAGATGAGATGTTAGACTCCTCAACAATTGTTCTGGATAAATTTGTGATATAAAACTAAAATAAAACGACGCTCGTGTCATAAACCGTTTTGAACCCTTCATGTTTTTTTTTTCTTTTTGAAAACTAAAAGCCTGTATGGGGTTTGGGTTTGTCTGGGCTTTATGTGTATACTTACACTACATGTGCAGGAATAAAACTTTACTTCAAACAGAGCATCATCTTATTGTGAGCGTCATATTATTTTATTTGAACCACTGAAACAATTACACAAGCAAGAATGCAAGTTCACTGACGTTTACCTCTTCTTTCATCATCTTCGTCTTCCTTCCAGCACTGGATTCAAGCTGCCACTTGTAATGACACAAAACATGAAAAGGTGCTCTCCAAAGCCAGTGTTTGGTTTATCATACTGCTTGGGAACATACATGTACCTTTTGGCCTGAACAAGGTACACATAGTTACCTTGAGGTCCAGTAATGAGCCCTAGGGGGTACATTAGTGTAGACTGTACCTTGGAGGTAAGAAATGGACTCCTACTGTACCCCTGTTTCTGACAGTGTATAAAATATTAATAATGGTTCTTGATGGATTGCCTGTCCTAGTTATGGTTCTTGTGCAGCTTTGTTGATTAGACTGTAATATAGACACAAACAAAAACAATATGCTAAATATACATCATTATTATACATATACAGTGCTCAGTGTAAATGAGTACACCCCCTTTGAAAAGGAGCATTTTAAACAATATTTCAATGAACACAAACTATTTCCAAAATGTTGGCAAGACAAAGTTTAATATAACGTCTGTTTAACTTATAATGTGAAAGTAAGGTTAATAATATAAAAACTTAGATTACACATTTTTTCAGTTTTACTCAAATTAGGGTGGTGCAAAAATGAGTACGCCCCACAACAAAAACTACTACAGCTAGTATTTTGTATGGCCTCCATGATTTTTAATGACAGCACCAAGTCTTCTAGGCATGGAATGAACAAGTTGGCGAAATTTTGCAACATCAATCTTTTTCCATTCTTCAACAATGACCTCTTTTAGTGGCTGGATGGAGAGTGATGCTCAACTTGTCTCTTCAGAATTCCCCATAGGTGTTCGATTGGGTTCAGATCAGGAGACATACGGTACTTGGCCACTGAATCACTTTCACCCTGTTCTTCTTCAGAAATCCATGTGTGTTTAGGATCATTGTCATGCTGGAAACGTGCACGACGACCAAGGGCACAGAGTGATAGTAGCATATTCTCTTTCAGTATAGCGCAATACATCTGTGAATTCATGATGCCATCAGTGAAATGCAGCTCCCCGACACCAGCAGCACTCATGCAGCCCCACATAAGGACACTGCCACCACCATGTTTCACTGTAGGCACCATGCATTTTTCTTTGTATTCCTCACCTTTGCGATGCCATACAGTTTTGAAGCCATCAGTTCCAAAAACATTTATCTTGGTCTCATCACTCCAGAGTATAGAGTCCCAGTAGTCTTCATCTTTGTCAGCATGGGCCCTGGCAAACTCTAGGTGGGCTTTTTTGTGCCTGGGCTTTAGGAGAGGCTTCTTTCGTGGACGGCATCCATGCATGCCATTCCTCTGCAGTGTTCGCTGTATTGTGTCATGGGAAATAGTCACCCCAGTTTGGTTTTCTACTTCTTTAGATAACTGCAGTGAACTTGCACGCCGATTTTCTTCAACCCTTCTCATCAGAAGATGCTCCTGTTGAGGTGTTAACTTCTGTGGATGACCTGGACGTCTCTGTGAGATGGTTGCAGTTCCATCTTTCTTAAATTTTTGTACCACTTTTGCTACAGTATTCTGACTGATAAGTAAAGCTTTGCTGACCTTCTTGTAGCCTTCACCTTTGTGGTGTAAAGAAATTATTTTCTTTGGGGAATTCTGAAGAGACAAGTTGAGCATCACTCTCCATCCAGCATCCAATCACTAAAAGAGGTCATTGTTGAAGAATGGAAAAAGATTGATGTTGCAAAATGTCGCCAACTTGTTCATTCCATGCCTAGAAGACTTGGTGCTGTCATTAAAAATCATGGAGGCCATACAAAGTACTAGATGTAGTAGTTTTTGTTGTGGGGTGTACTCATTTTTGCACCACCCTAATTTGAGTAAAACTGAAAAAAATGTGTAATCTAAGTTTATATTATTAACCTTACTTTCATGTTATAAGTTAAACAGATGTTATATTAAACTGTGTCTTGTCAACATTTTGGAAATAGTTTGTGTTCATTGAGATATTGTTTAAAATGTTCCTTTTCAAAGGGGGTGTACTCATTTACGCTGAGCACTGTAGGACACTTTTTCCATGGAATAAAAACACATTCTATTCCCTTCTAGTAGGTTTACTGATAGCAATTTTGTGATCATATCTCTTATCCTCCATGTATTATGCCACTGTATCAGGGCAGGAATTTCACGAGGACCACGAGTGCCATGGCCCTCGTGCCCTCTCAATTTGGCCTTGTGCCCTTGGAAAAAAATATCTGCCGTAAGGCCACAGTGGCCTTGATGCCCTGCGGTTTTGTAGTCTGCCTCGTGACTGCCAATAGGCTTTAACATCACCTGCGTCTATTGAGAAAAAAAATACGTCTTTTGATGACATTCTGGATTCTTATTGGGCAACTCATCAGTGGTGGATCAGACTCGAGCCTGGCATGAACCGCTCCGACGTGCTATAATGACACCAATCTATCACCAGCCAACCAGGAGACTTAATCAAACGCATCCCCCGCCCACTTGTGTCCGCGTCTGAGACGTTGAATTTTCACAGAAGGAGGGAAGAAGTTGACTGAGGTAAGACTGTGTGATAAATTAATGAATGAATGAACAAGATAGGAATTTCAACATATAGGGCTTAAGTTTGTTACTGTTAAATAAGCATTGCTTTTACAGTAACGTTATGTCGTTACAACGTTGACCCACTTTTAACGTGCCAAGTACTGACTGTAGCTGGTAACAAATGCTAATTAGCTTGCTGTCAAAAGTGCAAAGACCTTAAATTGCTCTGTGTAAATTAGAAAATGGTGCAACTTCCTCTGTAGCCATCAACTCAACTTGTCTTGAGTTTTGAGCCAATCACAACAGGGCAGCACTGTGGCCTGAGGTAAAACATGATAGTTTAAGTTTGTTTAAATTACAAAAATGAGTACACCCAATGACTGTCTTATATACTCTTCATATACTTATACTATTTAAGTAATGCAATAAAACTAATCTTTAAAAGTGGTATTTACTCAAACTGTTTGCATAGAATGAACTTTCAGGTTAACAGTGTAATAGTGTTGCAGTGTTCTGCAAATTTGCAATTTAATATTTCAGATCTTGAGACATGAAAATGCTATTTTAAAAAATAAAAGGGCAGAAATGTTTTCTTTGTCATCTATTTAGTTCATTTTATTTCCTCAATAATTTTCCTTGATTGAGAAATCGGTCTGGGCTCTTATGAGTTAATCAGTAGCCTGCATGCTAGTATATGTTCCACTTACAGTCAAACATTTTGATGTACTCCAGGCTCAATTTTGATTAATCAAAAATCTGCGTAGTAGTACAGTCTGAAGATGCTCTTGCACATTCGGTGTCAGTTGAACAAAAATTATGGGAGGATATAGGTTTAATAAGTTCTACAATTTTTGAAGTGAGTGATGGATTGATAAGTTTAGATGTGTTCGATATGTTCTTATCTTCAGACATAATAGTGTAGGAGATGTTTCTTTACCTGCTTGATAGTTTCGACTGAGACTCCCCAGTCTTCCTCAGAAGAGTCTCGTCTCGTCTCGTCTCGTCTTCTTCCGCTTTATCCGGGACCGGGTTGCGGAGGCAGCAGTCTAAGCAGGGAAGCCCAAACTTCCCTTTCCCCAGACACCTCGGCCAGCTCCTCGGGAAGAACACCGAGGCGTTCCCAGGCCAGCCGAGAGACATAGTCCCTCCAGCGTGTCCTGGGTCTTCCCCGGGGCCTCCTCCCGGGGGGACATGCCTGGAACACCTCCCCAGGGAGGCGTCCAGGAGGCATCCGAAAAAGATGCCCGAGCCACCTCAGCTGATTCCTCTCGATGTGGAGCAGCAGCGGCTCTACTCCGAGCTCCTCCCGAGTGACTGTGCTTCTCACCCTATCTCTAAGGGAGCGCCCAGCCACCCTGCGAAGGAAACTCATTTCGGCCGCTTGTATCCGCGATCTTGTCCTTTCGGTCATTACCCAAAGCTCATGACCATAGGTGAGAGTCGGAACGTAGATCGACCGGTAAATTGAGAGCTTCGCCTTTTGGCTCAGCTCCTTCTTCACCACAACGGACCGGTAAAGCGACCACATCACTGCGGAGGCTGCACCGATCCGCCTGTCGATCTCACGCTCCATCCTTCCCTCACTCGTGAACAAGATCCCGAGATACTTAAACTCCTCCACTTGAGGCAGAACTTCTCCACCAACCTGGAGAGGGCAAGCCACCCTTTTCCGGTCGAGAACCATGGCCTCGGACTTGGAGGTGCTGATTCTCATCCCAGCCGCTTCACACTCGACTGCAAACCGCCCCAGTGCATGCTGAAGGTCCTGGTTTGAAGAAGCCAACAGGACAACATCATCCGCAAAAAGCAGAGATGAAATCCTGTGGTTCCCAAACAGGATTCCTTCTGGCCCCTGGCTGCGCCTAGAAATTCTGTCCATAAAAATTATGAACAGAACCGGTGACAAAGGGCAGCCCTGCCAGAGTCCAACATGCACTGGGAACAGGTCTGACTTACTGCCGGCAATGCGAACCAGACTCCTGCTCCGTTCGTACAGGGACCGGACAGCCCTTAGCAAAGAGCCCCGAACCCCATACTCCCGAAGCACCCCCCACAGAATACTATGGGGGACACGGTCGAATGCCTTCTCCAGATCCACAAAGCACATGTGGACTGGTTGGGCAAACTCCCATGAACCCTCGAGCACCCTATGAAGGGTATAGAGCTGGTCCAGTGTTCCGCGACCAGGACGAAAACCGCATTGTTCCTCCTGGATCCGAGGTTCGACTATTGGTCGAATTCTCCTCTCCAGTACCCTGGAGTAAACCTTCCCTGGGAGGCTGAGAAGTGTGATTCCCCTATAATTGGGGCACACCCTCCGGTCCCCTTTCTTAAAAAGAGGGACCACCACCCCAGTCTGCCACTCCAGAGGCACTGTCCCTGACCGCCACGCGATGTTGCAGAGGCGTGTCAACCAAGACAGCCCCACAACATCCAGAGACTTGAGATACTCAGGGCGGATCTCATCCACCCCCGGTGCCTTGCCACCGAGGAGCTTGCAAACCACCTCAGTGACTTCGGCTTGGGTAATGGACGAGTCCACCTCTGAGTCATCAGCCTCAGTCTCCTCAGTGGAAGACATGACGGTGGGATTGAGGAGATCCTCAAAGTATTCCTTCCACCGCCCGACAATGTCCCCAGTCGAGGTCAACAGCTCCCCACCCGCACTGTAAACAGTGTTGGCAGAGTACTGCTTCCCCCTCCTGAGGCGCCGGACGGTTTGCCAGAATTTCTTCGAGGCCGACTGATAGTCCTTCTCCATGGCCTTCTCCATGGCCTCCCTCTCAGAAGAGTCGTTAGTCCTTAAATTAAATTCATAATAGACGTGAACTTAAAATCATTGTTTTATTTTATGGCCTTGGTGCCCTGGCTTTTGGCCTTCGTGCCCTCAAAAAATTGACAGCACAAAAGGCCAAGTGGCCTTGTCTCTAAAATGACAAAATTCCAGGCCTGGTTTCACCTAATTCTGACATATGGGTTTTGGTGATACCAAGAATATCAAGACAACATTCATCAAAGGCCCACTCAAGTTGATATACACTATATTGCCAAAAGTATTTGCTCACATGCCTTGACTCACATATGAGCTTAAGTGACATCCCATTCCTAATCCATAGGGTTCAATATGACGTCGGTCCACCCTTTGCAGCTAGAACAGCTTCAACTCTTCTGGGAAGGCTGTCCACAATGTTTAGGAGTGTGTTTCTGGGAATTTTTGACCATTCTTCCAGAAGCTCATTTGTGAGGTCACACACTGATGTTGGACGAGAAGGTCTGGCTCTCAGTCTCTGCTCTAATTCATCCCAAAGGTGTTCTATCGGGTTGATGTCAGGACACTGTGCAGGCCAGTCAAGTTCATCCACACCAGACTTTGTCATCCATGTCTTTATGGACCTTGCTTTGTGCACTGGTGCACAGTCATGTTGGAAGAGGAAGGGGCCAGCTCCAAACTGTAAAAACAGTCTGCATGCCTAGGTGCTTGATTTTATACACCTGTGGGCTGGGGCCATGGAAGTGATTGGAACACCTGATTCCGATCATTTGGATAGGTGAGCAAATACTTTTGGCAATATAGTGTAGCTTGCTTGAATTGCTAACAAGGGATGTAACATTCCAAGTAACTATTGAGAGGGGCTTTCTAGTTAGATGAATTCTTGGGTGTTGTTTGTTTTCAGCAATGTTGGATGTGGTCACATGGCTCAATGGTCTCTTGGCATGGTTGCTACAAACTGTAGATGATTTTGCCAATGTTGAGGTCTTGTGGGTGCCACCAGCACCAATAAGGTGGTCAGCAATACTTTTCAGGCAGTGTGATCTTTGGGATATCGTGCTATCGGTTTCCAATTGGGTTTGGCCGGTAGCAGTCATATGAGAAGATAAGGGAACATTCTCTCCCACTGTCACACTGCTAGATCGTTGCAATTGATTGTGAGTTTCTGTAGCCAGTGATGGTTTTACATGGCAGGGAAGCAACCCCTGTGCAAAACCCCCCAACCTGGAGGACCAGCATTCTAAAGGAGAGCTTACCACCTGGAACGGAGCATAAACCTGGCAGATCAAAGACTGTGTATACCAGTGAACAAGTGTTGAAGAGAGCAACTGGTTTTGAGTTATCAGTAATCCACCTTTGCCCCTTCTCCTGTCAGTATAAATGATTCTGCCACGAAAAAGCCAGGAGCTGGACTTTGGTTGTTAGAGGCTCTATTTTACGCATGTGTTTGGGGAATTTTATGAGGCTTAGAGAGCTCATCCTCTAAGCTGCTCCAGGGGATAACAACCTTTAGAATGAAAATAATGTAGCTCCACTTAAAAGAAAAATGATTAGAGAGAAAAATTAGCATCCTAGTATAAAGATTGCACTCACAGTTTAAAACAGACCACTCGAAAATTAGCACGTAACTGCCATTTTTAAAGTTATAAACTGTTAATTGATGGAAACTTGAATGCAAAAAACTGTTCATGACAACTGCAGTCCTGAAGTTATCATGTCAGCTGTAGTTCTCAGCCATAGATGCATTATTGTAAGTGTCCAGAGCCCTCTTCCAAGTGTGACTTTCGACTGTTCATATGGGGACATCCTCCACAGGAGCAATCTGATGAGACTCCAGCCAGACATAGGACATCAGGACTGATCAAGCAGGTCTGAGGAGCAGAAGAGGTCAGCACCACTGGTGGCTCAGGATCGACATGTAACTCAACAGAGAGAGACAGAAAGAGGGAGAGACAAAGAGAGAGAGAGAGAGAGAGAGAGAGAGAGAGAGAGAGAGAAAACACAGGTTCTTAGGTCTGCCTGGTGTCACCTAACAACACCTAACAAGTGTTAGGTGTCACCAAACAACATCACCTTGGGGTGATGTGAACATATCTTCTAGTTCTAGTAAGGACTCTTGCTGCTGCATTTTAAACTAACTGTAGCTTGTTTATGCACTTATTGGAACATCCAGACAGTAAGGCATTACAATAATTCAACCAAGAGGTAATAAAAGCATGAACTAGTTTTTCTGCATCATGCAGTGACATTATATTTTTTTTATCTTAGCAATATTTCTGAGATGAAAGAAAGCTATCCTTGGAACGTTATCAATATGCATTTCAAATGAAAGACTGGACTCAATGATCACCCTGAGGTTGTTTACTGTTGCATGAGAAGAAACAGAAAGGCCATACAGAGTTACTATATAATCAGAAATCCTACTTCTCGCTGCATGTGATCCTGGTAAAAGTACTTCTGACTTGTCAGAGTTAAGTAGTTTAAGTCTAAAGTCCTTCCCGCACCATGCCCTGGTCTTCCAAGGCAGTCTCCCATCCCAGTATTAACCAGGCCCTTGAGGCACATTGGGCAGCACCGATCTCTGTTTCCGTAGCCCTCGGCCTCTTGCCTATACAGCTAGGATTACAGTGGGGGGCTAGTCCTCTGGTAACCACAAGAGTTTGACTCCCCACTCGCATCTGTATTGCAGCGTGACTTGCCAGATGGCAGTAAGTACCATTTTTATGACAGTCTTTGGTATGACCCGACCGCGAGTAGAACTTATGATCTTCTTATCGAGAGGCAGGCACGCTAACCACTAGGCCAGCTCATGGGCCAGAGTTAAGTAGAAGGAAGTTAATTAGCACCCAGTGTCTACTGTCCTTTACACATTCATGAGCTGGTGTCTCTCATCTGGCTTTGCAGAAACATACAACTGTGTGTCATCAGCATGCCAGTGGAAGCTAATACCATGCTAATGAATAATATTACATAGAGGTAATATGTATAAAGAAAAAAGCAGTGGGCCTAAGACAGAACCTTAAGAAACACCAAACTTTACTTTAGTATGCATAGAAAAATCACCATTTACATCAACAAACTGATCATGATCAGTTAAATTAAACCTGAGCCAGGAGAGGGTTGTTCCCTTTACTCCCACAACATTTTCTAGTCTATCCAGGAGAATAGAATGATCAGTGGTGTCAAAGGCTGCATTAAGGCCAAGCAATACAAGCAGGGAGACAGAGCTCTGATCAGATGCCAACAGTAGATTACTTTAACCAGTGCTGTTTCTGTGCTATGATGAGGTCTAAATCCTGACTGATACATTCCATGGATGTTATTCCTATGCAGATATGAGCATAACTGCTGTGCCACAGCTTTTTCCCAGATCTTGGAGATAAAGGGGAAGTTTGATATTGGCCTATAATTGCACAGTTGACAGGGGTCAAGGCCAGTTTTTTTTAACCAGGGGGTTGATAACTGCTAGTTTAAAGAATTTGGGTTCATAGTCAATTCGCAGGGAAGAATTGATTATTTTTAGAAGAGGTTCAATTGCTTCTGGTATTATTTATTTGAAGAATCATGTAGGTAAGGGATTTAGTACACAAGTTGAAGATTTTGATGTGTAAATTAATGACGTTAGTTCAATTGCTCTAAGGGAAGTAAAGTGTAACACTGCCTACAGGTCAGGCGACAAAGCCCACTACAGTACTGCAAGAGTCAACTTGAAGAGAGGCATAAAGGAGGCTAAGAGGGCCTACAAGAGGAGGACTGAGGACCATCTGACACACAATGACGCACAGAGGGTGTGGCAAGGCTTATAGCACATAACCAACTACAGAGGCAGTACCAACAACACTGCAAATGCCGACGCTGAAGAGCTAAACCATTTCTACACCCAGTTTAAGGCCAACAGGTCTACAACAGACTCCCTGCCTTCTTTGCCACTGCCTTCCCCCAACACCCACACCCTCACACTGCAGGAACAGGATGTGAGGCGTGTGCTCAGGTCAATACATCCAAGAAAGGCAGCTGGACCTGATGGAGTACCAAGCAAAGTACTCCAGACATGTGCTGACCAACTCGCTGGGGTCTTAACAAAGATCTTTAACAGCTCCCTGTCACTAGCCACCATACCATCCTGCCTGAAGTCGTCCACCATAATCCCTGTTTCCAAAAAGCCAGTCTCTGTGGACCTGAATGATTACAGACCCATTGCACTCACTCTGGTGGTTATGAAGTGCTTTGAGATACCAGGCCTGTATCAAATCAAAACTAGCCTCCCTCCATGGGTGATTGCTCTAAGACAACGAGGGAGGCTCAGCCTCCTCTAAAAATGACGAACATCGTGTAGGATGAATTGCGCTAGGCTTATGTTATAGCCGACCTTATAACATTGCTATTTCAGATCCAGAATCATAGAAATATATGTGCTCAACCCACTACAGTGCGAAATCATTCCCTTATAACTTTAATGTGTGCGTGAGTTTTTCCCCCTCGTGACAGCGCGATGCAGCGCAGCCTCAGTGGACTTCAATGGCATTTGGGAGCTCTGCGCTTTTCAATCTCAAAATGCAAGATGATTATTGGACAAATACTGCGAAAACGCCTGCCCACGAAGTCTCACGGACTCCCAGCCTCAGTGGACTTCAATGGCATTTGGGAGCTATGCGCTTTTCAGTCTCAAAATGCAAGATGGTTATTGGACAAATACTGTGAAAATGCCCGCCTACGGACTCCCAGCCTCACATGGGAGGGACATGGCAGTTTCTGCGAGGAGACTGGTGATTGGTGAAAGCGGCCGGATATTTTCTTTGATTGACAGCTCGTTTCAACTATAGACAGGCAGCGGTGAATTTCAGTTCAGTCCCATGCGGATTCACAAGTGCTGTGGTGTATTGTAAGAGATCAGCTTACATTTCAATTTCATTCATTACATACGGTTTCTACCAGCTTTTTTAGTTTGTATATATTTTCATTGTAAATAAAGTGTAAATATAGTGTTGTCAAGTTTGCTATCTTAGTTCCAGAAATTTCGTTTATTTGAGTGACTGAACTTGAACTTGAGGGGGCTAGTCAGCTAGCAAGAAAGCTGCGCACGGATACCAAGCATTGCTGATTTAATTTTGGCGAAGCCATTTGCCAGTCTTCCTTTCGAGGAAAAAATTAAAATTAAAGAGCAGGGTAGACCAACGCCTCAAATTGACTTGGTGAAAAAGGTAGGGAATAATACTCGTTACTTTCAGCTCTTCTGGTACGAGAAAGTGAATTGGCTAACAGCAAGTGACCCACATCAACAACAGTAAATAGGCTACTTTAGTAATATGTCATGGATGGACCAAAAATATAGAATCTATTTAAAATGTTTATGCTGAGTATATTATATTGGAATATATATTTTCTGGATATGAATTAAACACAGCTACAATTTGGAAAACATTTTTAAACAAAAACACAGCCGAGAACATTTCACACTACAGACCTGGATTAAAAGTGAAGGGTTATCAAAATTGTCAATAAAACATTTCTCAGTCAAAATAAGTAAAATATAGGGAAAGTGTCATTGAATGAAATGTGTGGCACCCAGCTCTACTGCTGAGATTCCTGACAAAGAGCTGCTTTCAATAATGATCAATTTTTAAACAACATGCCACAATTTTAAAATATAAAATGTTAAAATATACCCCTCCCCCCCAACACCACCATCATGTATATTGGACAGTAGGCTAATGGGCCAAAAGAACCTGTTATTTCACAGTTTGTGACGCTGCCAACAATCAGCCAGATCAGAGGCAAGAGTATGGGCAAAATTGATGTTTTTTCTTTTAAAATCTGGAACTATCGTAACCGACCAGCCTCCCCTGTTTGAAAGACTACCAGCCGCCACTGCCTCCCTCCCACATTCGACTGATGTCCATTTGCTTACAGGACTAATAGATCAACAGAAGATGTCATCACCATCGCAACCCACACAGTACTCAACCACCTGAAACATAGAGAGAGAGAGCTATATGAGGATGCTCTTCAGTGACTATAGTTCTGCATTTAATAATATCATCCCAGGCATATTAATCAGCAAACTATAAGACTTGTGCCTCTCCATGCCCATCTGCACATGAATCAAAGACTTCCTCACAAACTGCCTGCAGAGAGGCAAAATAGGCCTTCACCTTTCCTCCTCCATCACACTAAGCACTGGTGCACCCCAAGACTGAGTGCTGAGTCCAGTCCTTTACTCCCTCTACACCAGTGACTGCACACCAGTACACTTATCTAACACCATAATTAAATTTCTTGATGACACAACTGTCATCGGACTCATTACAGGGGAAGATGAGTCAGCATACAGAGATGAGCTACAGAGACTGTCAGAGTGGTGTTCAGTGAATAAACTGACAATGAACACTACAAAAACCAAGGAGTTAATACTGGACTTCAGGAGGAAACGAGAGTCAGAGCTGGCCCCTCTCTGCATCAGTGGGGCAAGTGTGGAAAGGGTGCAAACTTTCAAGTTCCTGGGAGTCCTCATATCAGAGGACCTCTCCTGGTTGGCCAACACCATGGCAAGCATCAAAAGAGCACAGCAAAGACTGTACTTCCTGAGAGTGCTTTGGAGACACAACCCTGAAAGGAAGCTGTTCCTAGCCTTTTACCAGGCAACCGTAGAAAGCCTACTAATCTGCTGCATAATGGTGTGGTATGCAGGCTGCTCTGCTGCAGATAAGAAAGTGCTCCAGAGAGTGGTGAATCAGCAGAGAAATTCACAGGCTGCCCACTACCCTCTCTGGAGGATATTGCCACATCACGCTACCTCAGCAGGCTACCAACATCATCAAGGACTCCAGCCACCACAGGCACCACCTCTTTGAACTGTTACCCTCTGGCAGGTGTTATAGGCTGGCCAAAGCATGCACCTCCAGATTCAGAGACAGTTTTTTTTTCCAAAAGCAGTTTGCACCTTAAATAATAACAAACACAAATAAGAATCCCTTCTGAAGAATCTCCACCTTAACGTGGTGGAGGGTTTGGGTGTCCCAGTGATCTTGGTAGCTGTGTTGTCAGGGGCATTAGCCCCTGGTAGGGTCTCCCAAGGCAAATTGGTTCCAGGGGAGGGGCCAGACTAAGAGCGATTCAAGACCCCAATGAAATGGCAAAGAAGGAGCTGCAGCACCTTGCCCAGGAGTGGGAAAACAGAGCCTCCTCCTGGAGCCAGACCTGGGAGAGGAGATTGCCAGTGAGCATCTGGTGGCTGGGCCTTGGCCCATGGGGTCTGGCCGGGCACAGCCCAAAGAAATTACATGGAGCCGCTGCCATGTGGGTTCACCACCCGCAAGGACAGGCACTGGGGTTGGGTGCATTGGGAGCCAGGTGGCAGGCAAAGGCAGGAGCCTGGGTGTGCTGATCCTCAGCAGCACAGACTAGTGATTGGGACGTGGAACATCACCTCTCTGACAGGGAAGGAACCAGAGCTGGTGCAAGAGGCAGAGTGGTACCAGCTAGATATAGTTGGGCTCGCCTCCACACATAGCACCAGTTCTGGAACCAAACTCCTAGAGAGGGGGTGGACTCTCTCCTTTCCTGGTGTTGCCCAGGGTGAGAGGTGCCAGGCAGGTGTGGGGATACTCACAAGCCCCTGGCTGAGCACCGCTATGTTGGAGTTCTCCCCAGAGAATGAGAGGGTTGCCTCTATGTGACTGCAAATTGTTGAGAGGAAAACTGTGACTGTTGTCTGTGCTTATGCACCAAACAGCAGTGCAGAATATCCGGCCTTCTTGGAGTCACTGGGTGGTGTCCTGGAAGGGGTGCTGACTGGGGACTTCATAGTTCTCCTGGGGGACTTCAATGCTCACGTGGCCAATGATGGAAAAACCTGGAGGGGGGTGATTGGGAGGAATGGCCTGCCTGATCTAAACCCAAGCGGTGTTTTGTTGTTGGACGTCTGTGCTCATCATGGATGGGCCATATCAAACACCATGTTCGAGCAGAAGGTGGTTAAGAAGTGTACCTGGTATCAGAACACATTGGGCCAAAGATCAATGATTGACTTTGTGGTGGTATCATCAGATCTGCAGCCATATGTCATGGACACTTGGGTGAAGAGAGGAGCAGAGCTGTCAACTGATCACCACCTAGTGGTGAGTTGGATCAGATGGTGGGGGAGGTTGCTGGACAGACCTGGCAAACCCAAGCATGTAGTGAGGATGAACTGGGAATGTCTGGCAGAGTCCTCTGTTCATGAGGTTTTCAATTCCCACCTTCGGAAGAGCTTTTCATACATCCTGGGGGAGGTTGGGGACATGGAATCCAAATGAACCATGTTCAAAGCCTCCACTGTAGAGGTGGCTAGTAGGAGCTGTGGCCAAAAGGTAGTCAGTGCCTGTCGTGGTAGTAACCTAAGAACCCGCTGGTGGACACCGGTAGTGAAGGAAACCATCAAGCTGAAGAAAGAGGCCTTTTGGGCTTGGTTAGCCCAGGGGTCCTTGGCCAGATCTCCATATCCTTATATATAAGCTCCCAGCATACCCATTGGCCCACGATCACCATTACCAGGAGCTCTGCCCATTCATCCCACTACATGAAGGTCACGCTCTGAAGAAGCCAACAGAACCACATCATCTGCAAAGAGCAGAGATGCAATTCTTTTTTTTTTTTTTTTTTAAACAAGTCCTGACTTGTTTTTTTTTTTTTTGGGCTTTTTGCACCTTTATTGGATAGAACAGTGTCGAGACAGGAAATGAGCGGGAGAGAGAGACGGGAAGGGATCGGGAAATGACCTCGGGCCGGAATCGAACCCGGGTCGCCCGCATTCATGGTATGGCGCCTTAACCACCTGAGCTACGACGCCCCCAGAGATGCAATTCTAAGGTTCCCAAACCAGACACCCTCCTCACCCTGGCTGTGCCTTGAAATCCCATCCATGAATATCACAAACAGGATCAGCAACAATGGGCAGCCTTGGCAGAGTCCAACACCCACCGGGAACATGTTTGACTTTGTGCTGAGAATTCAGACACAGCTCACACTTTGGTTGTACAAGGAATGGATAGCTCATAGCAACGGCCCCGATACCCCATACTCCCACAGTGCCCCCCACAAAAGCCTCTGGGAGACACAGTCATAAGCCTTTTCCAAATCTACAAAACACATGTAGACTGGCTGGTCATACTCCCATGAACCCCCAACAACCCTGCCAGGGCAAAGAGCTGGTCCACTGTTCCACGGCCAGGATGGAATCCTCATTGCTTCTCCTGAAGCTGAGGTTTGACAATCAGTCAGAGCCTCCTTTCCAGCACCCTGGAATAAACTTTCCCAGGGAGGCTGAACAGTGTGATGCCCCTATAATTGGAGCACACTCTCCAGTCACCCTTTTGGAAAAGAGGAACCAACACCCCGATTTGCCACTCCACAGGCACTGTACCTGACCTCCATGTGACACTGAAGGGGCATGTCAACCAAGACAGCTCAACAATGTCCAGAGCCTTCAGCATCTCGGGGCGAATCTCATCCACCCCTGGCGCCTTGCCACTGAAAAGCTTCTTGACTGCGTCAGTGATCTCTGCCAGAGATATGGGTGACGCTTCCCCAAGTCCTCAGACTCCACCTCCTCCATGGAGAACATGTAGGATGCGTTCAGGAGTTCCTCAAAGTGCTCCTTCTACCACTCGACAATATCCATAGTTTGGGTCAGCAGTTCTCCACCCCAGCTGTGCACAGGCTGAGGTAAGCCCTGCCTTCTTTTCCTGAGTTGCTGAACAGTTTGCCAGAACTTCCTTGAGGCTAACTAAAATTCCTTTTCTATGGCCGTCCCAAACTCCTCCCACACCCAGGTTTTTGCTTCAGCAACTGCTGAAGCTGCAGCCCTTCTGCAGCCCTTCTGGCCTCCCTCTGAGTATGAGTTGGCCAAGGCTCATATTAATCAGCTGTTGGAGGCGCAGGTCATCAGGGAGAGCAGTAGACCATATGCTTCTCCTATCGTCTTGGTGCGGAAAAAGGACGGTAGCCTGCGTATGTGCGTGGACTACTGCCAACTTAACGCCAAGACTCGTAAGGATGCCTTCCCTCTACCCCGAATAGAGGAGTCTCTGGATGCGCTGGCAGGGGCCCGGTGGTTTTCCACAAAGGACTTAGCCAGTGGATATAACCAGGTTCCTGTCAATGAGAGTGATCGTTCTAAGACCGCATTTTGCACTCCATTTGGCCTCTTTGAATGGAATCGCATGCCATTCGGGCTTTGTAATGCCCCTGTGACTTTTCAGAGCCTAATGGAGTGGCTTTTTGGGGATCAACAATGTCAGACTTTACTCTTGTATCTTGACGATATTGCGATTTTTTCCTCCTCATTTTCCCAACATCTGGAGCGGTTAGAGGTGGTTTTGGGGTGCTTACAGTGGGAGGGCCTAAAGGCCAAGCTGGGGAAGTGTGCTTTCTTCAAGCAGGAGGTAGGCTACCTGGGCCATGTCATTTCGCAACATGGGGTAGCCACAGATCCTAAAAAGATTGAGGCTGTTGCTAGTTGGCGCTTACCTAGCACAGTTTCAGAATTGTGCTCTTTCTTGGGCTTTGCCAGCTATTACCGCCGGTTCATGGAGGGGTTTGCCAAGTTGGTGGCACCCCTGCATGGACTGGTGGCTGAGCTAGGTGGTACAAAATCCAGGAGAGGCTCCAGCCATAGTTTTGGCTCTTCCTGGATGGAGCAGTGCCAGCATAGCTTTGAGGAATTGAAAAGAAGGCTTACCACTGCTCCTGTTCTTGCTTATGCTGACTTTAGGCTGCCGTTTATTTTGGAGGTTGATGCCAGCCATAGTGGCTTGAGAGCGGTACTCTCCCAAGAGCAGGAGGGAAAAGTGTGCCCCATAGCATATGCTAGCCAAGGTCTGAGGCCCACTGAGCGCAATATGTCCAATTACATCTCCATGAAATTGGAGTTCCTTGCACTCAAGTGGGCCATGACCGAGAAGTTTAGGGAATACCTGCTGGGACATTATTGCTTGGTCTATACAGAGAATAATCCCCTCAGTCATTTCTCCTCGGCTAAGTTGGGGGCCCCGGAACAACGGTGGGCTGCCCAGTTGGCCTCTTTTGATTATGAAATAAAGTATTGTTCCGGTTGGCATAACCGTAATGCAGATGCCCTGTCTAGACAACACCCTACAGACTTGTCTGGTTCGGCAGAGTTGGCCTTAGGCACCATCCTCCCTGCCTCATTACAGCAGGCAATAGAAGCACAGCCAACAGCAACAGTCACTCAGACCATTATTACAGCCCTACAGGGACATAGTAGCTTGAGTTGCACTCCATGCAGGAAGCAGATTCTACCTTACAGGAGGTTCTGCCCCACTGGCAACAGAAAGTGAGGCCTAGCTCTGAGGTGCGTAAGCGCATGTCGAAATCTGCGATAATCCTGTTACACCAGTGGGATCAACTGGTGGAGAGGGAGGGAATCTTGTACCAAAGGGTTCTGTGGCCAGATGGTGCAGGGGAGTGTTTTCAGTTGTTATTACCAGCCAGACTCCAAACAGAGGTATTGACTCAGCTCCATCAGGATCACGCCCACCAAGGCATCGAACGTACTATGGAGCTGGTTAGGAAACGATGCTATTGGCCGGGCATGTCTACTGATGTGGCCCGTTGGTGCCTTGAGTGTGACCGGTGCCAACTGGCCAAGGACTCTCAACCAGTGGCCCATAGTTTTATGGGACATCTGCTGGCTTCATGGCCACATGAAGTGCTTGCCATTGATTTTTCCCCTGTTAGAGCCATCTCGGTCTGGCCTGGAGAATGTCTTATGACTGATGTTTTTAACAAATACACTCTGGCCATTCCCACTAGAGATCAACACACTGCCACTGTAGCCCAGGTGCTTGTTTGCGAGTGGTTTTATAAGTTTGGTGTCACAGCTCACATTCACTCTGATCAAGGCAGGTGCTTTGAGGCATCCTTAATTCAACAGCTTTGCCATCTCTATGGGATTCAGAAGTCTCGGACTACCCCCTACCATCTGGCTGGAAATGGCCAGTGCGAACGCTTTAATCGCACATTATACAATCTTCTCCGTATGCTACCTGCATCACGTAAGAGAGACTGGGTAGTTTGCCTTCTGCAACTACTCTTTAGCTATAACTCCACCCCCCATCCAGTCACTGGGGAGTCCCCATACTTCCTAATGTTTGGTCAAGAACCACGGTTACCCATTGATTTTTTGTTGGGGAGGGTTCAAGAGCCAAGAGCAGGCAGCCTCCATGACTGGGCCATGGAACATCAGACCAGATTGCAGGTGGCCTTTCAGGGAGCCCGAGACCATTTGCAGGCTGCAGCAAATCGGAGAAAGGAGACTCATGATCGTCGGGTCCATGATGCACCATTGGGGGAGGGTCAGCTGGTATATCTGCATGACTTAAATGTGTGAGGTAGACATAAAATCCAGGACCTGTGGAGCCCACTGGTGCATCAAGTTATCAAGCCCCCCCCCCCAGTCAGAGGAGGGGTGTATACTATTGCACCAGTGGGCGATCCCAGTAAGGTGAAACATGTACATCATAGCCTATTAAAGGCTTGTCTAGGACAGGACCCTCCCGTGGGCCCTACTCAGACTGGGCCACTGGTTGTGGAGGCTATTTCTCCAGAACCAGAGGAGACAGCTGATCTAGCCCTCCTTGTCCCTGATGGACCACTGGTAGTGGAGCAGGTGACCCCACAGGAGGAGGAGAGGGTGGATTCGGCTCCCTCTGGCCTTGAGCTTGCCCAACATCCTTCAGAAGTGCCTGGAGCTGTGCCTGCGCTTCCCCCTCTTGCCCCTGAGGGCACCTTGGGCCCAGCCGCCGTATTAGACCTGCCCCCCATGCCATTAGGGTCCACCATGACTAGTGTGAATGCCCCAGTTGTACCATCACCCCCTGTAGAGGACCAGTCTGGTAACATCAGGCTATCCCTACGTCGGACCACAAGGCCCACAGCTGGTCACCACCCTAATATTTATCATCTACCACAACCAGTAGGTGGTGGGGCACTTGGTGCTAGTGACTCTGCATCAAGTGCAATCACAGCCTTGTTTAGGCTGTGGAATTAAAGTGGGGAGTTGACGGATGTTCCATTGTCGGGACAACGATGCCAAAAAGGTGGGGACAGATTGTAGTGGGATGAATGGGCGGAGCTCCTGGTAATGGCGATCATGGGCCAATGGGTATGCTGGGAGCTTATATATAAGGATATGGAGATCTGGCCCAGGAAAAAAACGCCTTCATTTCCTGGTCCTACCTTGGCTCCCCGTATACCCGTTTCCACCTGATGGCCAGTAAGATTTCCTGTTTGTTTGATGCGCGTTGTTCTTTGTCGTGGCTTATTCCTCACGTTGTGGGTAACGTGTTCTACTCTCTGCAGCCTCCGTTGGTGAGCTACATTAATACCTTGCTGCATATCTGAGTCTGTATATCCTGTACCGGTAGGTTCCCATTCAGTTTATTTATGTTGGCAGCTTGTTCCGTGTTTATTGTAACTGAGAAACTTTCTGCAGTATTAAAGAATCGTGACTGAACCTGTGGAATTTGGCGTTGCAAGCAACTTGATACTGCTTCCCCGGTATGTAGCTTGATAGAGGATTAGTATGAACTTGTTGTTTCACCTATTTTTATTATTAACATGACATTTTATGATGCATTTTAGGAATCGTGGGCATACGTGACATTCATTGGGGTGCCTTCTGCTGTTTTGCTTGGCCCTGATTTTGCGTGATTGGCCTGACGGCAAACAGAGTTTTTGCTGTATGTCAGCTGCAATTGTGTGGTGTTGCTGTTCTGTTCGCGCTGTGTGTGATTGTCTGTAAGAGTGAGAGAGTGCCTGTATTTGTAATTTATCTTTGTTTGTTATATTTTGTTTTCTGTTGGCCTACTTTGTGTGGGCTAATCGTTTTGTGTGTCTTCTTTTCCTTTGTGTACTGGTGGGAGGATTTCTGACAACTACTGTGGATCACCAGTATACACTTTTCATTAGTTGTTTGTTTGTTTGCTTGTTTTTGTTTTGGGTTGCTTTGTTTGAATTAATTTTGTCAATTTAGTTTAACTTGTATTTTATTTTGTTTGATTTATACCAATTTTGTTGAGTAGATGTGTGTATGTGTCTTTGGGTGTGTTTGTTAATTGTGTCCACCTCCAGTTATATTAATTTTCTTTCCAGTGTGCTGTGGTCACGTGTGATTGTCAAGTTGGATATCTTTTGCTGTGGGTGTGTTCACGTGTGAGTGGATGTTTATTCCTGGGACTTTTCCTAGGCCAAAGACTTGCCCTTTCCGCGGGTAAGCCCCCAGCCTAGACATTTCTCTTTTTTTCTCCTCTTCTTCCCTTTTCATTTGAGGTGGTACATACAATTGTGTGGTTGTGAGTGCTGAGTCTGTGTTTCATAAATATATATTTTTATACTTTTTCAATAAACTGAATTTCATGGATGGAAACACGTTTCTTGTCTTGCGGGTACAACGAACCTGTGTGCTATAGAACAGTCTATGGGTAATAACTGAGACACCTGTTAAGGTGATACTGGTCTAGGTAAATTCCCTAGTGGCGTAGTCGGAATAGCACAATCCCCCCTCCCCTTTTGCTACATTCAGCAAGCACTGGGATGGTTTGCAGCCAAGAGTAAAGCAGCTGGGATGAGAGTCAGCACCTCCAAATCTGAGGCCATGGTTCTCTGCTGGAAAATGGTGGAGTGCTCCCTCTGGGTTGAGAGTGAGTTGCTGCCCCAAGTGAAGGAGTTCAAGTATCTCGGGGTCTTGTTCACAAGTGATTTTAAAATGGAGCATGAGCTGGACAGGGGGATTGAGGCGGCATCAGCAGTAATGCAGGCTTTGCACTGGTTTGTCATGGTGAAGAGGGAGCTGAGCTGGAAGGCAAAGCTTTCGATTTACCATTCAATCTATGTTCCAACCCTTACCTATGGTAATGAGCTTTGGGTAGTGACCAAAAGGATGAGACCACGGATACAAGTGGCAGAAATGAGCTTTCTCTGTAGGGTGGCCGGGCTCACCCTTAGAGATAGGGTGAGGAGTTCAGACATCCAGAGGGATCTTGGAGTAAAGCCACTGCTCCTTCATGTTGAAAGGAATCAGCTGAGGTGGTTTGGGCATCTGATTAGGATGCCTCCTGGGCATCTTCCTTTGGAGGTTTTCCAGGCACATCCAACTGGGAGGAGACCTTGGGGTAGACCCAGAACACACTGGAGAGATTATATATCTCATCTGGCATGGGAGTGCCTTGGGATCTCCCAGGAGCAACTGGAAAGCATTGCTGTGGAGAGGGACACGTGGAATACCCTGCTTAGCCTGCTGCCACCACAATCCGAATTCAGATAAGCAGAAGAAAAATGGATGGATGGATGGATGGATGGATGGATGGATGGACAAATAAGAATACACAGTAATTCATTGATGCTGCTATGCACCTGCACTTTATTTTTATACAAATAATTTTATTTAATTTCTAGTATATGTCAGGTCAGAGTCCAGATGGACTTTACTACTGGTAGCAGTGTAACCCAGTACAACCTGCCGCACAGACGGGTGGTCGGCATCTAAACCGGCTCCCCCACCAGTGTACACTGGTGAGGAGGGTGGTATGTCACCCAGAAGGACTAAAAACAAGACCTGTCAAAGGGCAGATGAGCTCCTTGCGAGTCAAAGGCCAACATGCAAACCAAGACAGGTGACCTGTGGTATCACCGAAGAGTGGGGATAAACAAATCTATCTCTCGGTCAACTGCTGCAGCAGACATTGATGCCAGTTTGTCTTGGCCTGTCCTTGCCACTGAGCCACATCATTGCTTTGTCAAAATAGTGCTGTTAGTAATTGCAAAAGCTAGCAGTACTCCAAACACTTTGCAAGCAGTTTCATGATTATGGTTGAAAGGAACTTTTATCATACCGTACCAGCTCGAACATTGCCTGGGTTAATAAGGTTCAGACTGGTCACCTCCCGCTCTGGGGGCCAGTGAAAAACATGTTAAGAAGCAAGAAAAAGAACAAGAAGAGATGAGGAAAGCTTTGAATCTAGTTGGACGGAATGTATGTACACTACTGGACAGGTCTGAAACAGAAAGATCTGAACGACAGACTGTTCTTGTGGCTATGGAGTTGAGCCGCGATAACATCGATATAGCAGCTCTAAGTGAGACTTGCCTACCTGAATATGACAGCATGATAGACGATCGATATACATGCTTCTAGAGTGGTAAACCAAGGCTGTACCAGAGGGAGTCAGGTGTAGGCTTTGCAATTAAGAACAGTAGATTTGATAAGCTGGTGCAGGAACCAACACTTATCAATGGCCGCATCATGAGCTTGAGACTACCACTGCAAAAGAAGTCATATGCCATCATTATTAGTCTGTATGCACCAACTATGAACAACCCTGAGGAGACAAAGGAGGTGTTCTACAGTAAACTTAGAGAAACAGTTAGGAAGATACCTTTGGGAGACAAGTTAATTCTTGTCAGGGACCTTAATGCAAGAGTGGGAACTGATGCTGACAAATGACCTGGAGTTATTGGCTACTAAGGCACCAGTAAGTGCAGCTCAAATGGGGGACTACTGCCTGCATTCTGCTCAGAAAATGAATTGATGGTAACTAACACTACTTTTAAACATAAAGAATCTCACAAGGCCACTGGGATGCACCCTAGATCAAAGCACTGGCACCTGATTGACTTTGTCATTACTAGACAGAGAGACAGAAATTATGTTTTAGATACTCGTGCCATGAGGGGTGCTGGGAAGGTGAGTGGCAAAGTCAATGCACCTGTTGTCAATTAACGTTGTGTGTGTCCAAATAGTGAGCGAGCGAGTGAGTGAATGAAGCTGAAAAGCGATATTCTTGAAAATAAAATGTGTGTGAACATCATCTCCCACCTGCTGTGCTTCAGTACTCCACCCACATCAGGGCTTATTACATTGCACTTGAAGGGGAATTGAATAAAGAGCTTGAAAATTAGAACAATCTGAAGGAAAAGCAAGGTGTAGAGGAACAATAGTCAACACTGAGATCAACCATTTATGACACAGCGCAGAGAGTACTAGGCAGACAGGAACAGAAACATCAAGACTGGTTTGATGAACATGAAGAAAGGCTTAGGACCCTGATTGAAAACAGGAATGTGGCCCGACAACAGTAGCTACAGCATAACACTAGATCCAACAAGGCCAAGTATATCCAAGCTAAAAGAGAGTTGCAGAGATATACGAGAAAGATGAAATCTGAATGGTGGGAGAAAAAAATGGTGGAACTCCAACAGACAGCAAACAATAAAGATATGAAAGCATTCTATTCTGGATTGTGAGAGATCTATGGACCCAAAATGAGAGGGAGCATGCAGCTGACAGCCTTAGATGGTGAAACAGTCCTTCAGGAAAATGAAGAGATACTTGAGAGGCTTGCTGACCATTTCAACCAATTATTGAACATTCCAGGAGACTTAGCAAAAGAAGCCAATGAAGCTTTACAACAAAATCCATATCTGAAGGAAAAGCTCCTGGACGAGATGGGATACCAGCAGAAGTTTGGAAATATGGAGGATATAGATTTACCACGGATGGTGTAGTGGTTAGCACTGTTGCCTCACAGCAAGAAGGTCCAGGGTTCGGGCGCAGCGGCCAGTGGGGACCTTTCTGTGTGGAGTTTGCATGTTCTCCCCGTGTCTGGGTGCTCTGGTTTCCTCCACAGTCCAAAGACATGCAAGTTAGGTAAATTGGTGGCTCTAAACTGACTGTAGGTGTGAATGTGAGTGAGAATGGTTGTTTGTCTCTGTGTCAGCCCTGCAATAACCTGGCTACTTGTCCAGGATGGGTGGCATGGTGGTGTAGTGGTTAGCGCTGTCACCTCACAGCAAGAAGGTCCGGGTTCGAGCCCCATGGCCGACAAGGGCCTTTCTGTGCGGAGTTTGCATGCTCTCCCCATGTCCATGTGGGTTTCCTCCGGGTGCTCTGGTTTCCCCCACAGTCCAAAGACATGGAGGTTAGGCTAACTGGTGACTCTAAATTGACCATAGGTGTGAATGTGAGTGTGAATGGTTGTCTGTGTCTATGTGTTAGCCCTGTGATGACCTGGTGACTTGTCCAGGGTGTACCCCACCTTTCGCCCCTAGTCAGCTGGGATAGGCTCCAGCTTGCCTGCGACCCTGTAGAACAGGATAAAGCAGCTAGAGATAATGAGATGAGATGAGACTTGTCCAGGATGTACCCCGCCTCTTGCCCATAGTCAGCTGGGATAGGCTCCAGGTTGCCTGTGACCCTGTAGAACAGGATAAGCGGCTACAGATAATGGATGGATGAATAGACTTACCACCTGCCTATACAATCTCATTTTACAGATATGGGATTTAGAACAAGTACCCCAAGATTGGAAAGATGCAAGTAAAGGAGTCCCAGTGCTTACTACGAATAACAGATTTACAACAGATACTGGCTTTACTGAATTTATTCAGGAAAAGAAGAGATAAGCCATGTTCTTGCATCCTTATGAGGTTGTTTAAATTACAACCTTCAAATCAATATGCCATATTGGCATGTTTGTTATGCAAACAGTATCCCTATATGACTCAGCATTTCAGATAATAGACATTTCATTTGGTGGTAGATGTGAGTTAGTCCATTAGTCACATGATGTTGAGGGGATGCCAAAGTAGCATTCATGTGATGTGAAATTTAGCAGTAAACGGTGGGCGCAAAAGCTAATGAACATGGTCAGCCTTGTGGAGTCAGAAACTGTGTGCTAATATTTCAAGGAAATCTGCTGTGCATTTGATTTGAGTTCAGGAATAATTGTAGGGGTGGACAGCACGGTGGTGTAGTGGTTATCAATGTTGCCTCACAGCAAGAAGGCTCTGGGTTTGAGCCCAGTGGCCAACAGGGGCCTTTCTGTGTGGAGTTTGCATGTTCTCCCTATGTCTGTGTGGGTTTCCTCCAGGTGCTCTGGTTTCCCCCACAGTCCAAAGACATGCAGATTAGGCTAATTGGTAGCTCTAAATTGACCATGAGTGTGAATGGTCATTTGTCTCTATGTGTTAGCCCTGCGATGACCTGGTGACTTGTCCAGGGTGTACCCCGCCTCTCACCCATAGTCAGCTGGGATGGGCTCCAGCTTGCCCACGACCCTGCACAGGATAAGCTGTTACGGATAATGAATGAATGGATGGATGGATGGATGAATAATTGTAGGGCATTTTGCTTGTAGTTATTTCTTCCCAAGACATATACAGTGGTGCTTGAAAGTTTTTGAACCCTTTAGAATGTTCTATATTTCTGCATAAATATGACCTAAAACATCATCAGATTTTCACAAAAGTCCTAAAAGTAGATAAAGAGAACCCAGTTAAACAAAATGAGAAAAAAATATTACAGTTGGTCATTTATTTATTGAGGAAAATGATCCAATATTACATATCTGTGAGTGGCAAAAGTATGTAAACCTTTGCTTTCAGTATCTGGTGTGACCCCCTTGTGCAGCAATAACTGCAACTAAACATTTCCAATAACTGTTGATCAGTCCTGCACACCAGCTTGGAGGAATTTTAGCCCATTCCTCTGTACAGAACAGCTTCAACTCTGGGATGCTGGTGGGTTTCCTCACATGAACTGCTCGCTTCAGGTCCTTCCACAACATTTCAATTGGATTAAGGTCAGGACTTTGACTTGGCCATTCCAAAACATTAACTTTATTCTTCTTTAACCATTCTTTGGTAGAATGACTTGTGTGCTTAGGGTCATTGTCTTGCTGCATGACCCACCTTCTCTTGAGATTCAGTTCATGGACAGATGTTCTGACATTTTCCTTTAGAATTCGCTGGTATAATTCAGAATTCATTGTTCCATCAATGATGACAAGCCATCCTGACCCAGATGCAGCAAAACAGGCCCAAACCATGATACTACCACCACCATGTTTCACAGATGGGATAAGGTTCTTATGCTGGAATGCAGTGTTTTCCTTTCTCCAAACATAACACTTCTCATTTAAATCAAAAAGTTCTATTTTGGTCTCATCCATCCACAAAACATTTTTCCAGTAGCCTTCTGGCTTGTCCATGTGACCTTTAGCAAACTGCAGATGAGCAGCAATGTTCTTTTTGGAGAGCAGTGGCTTTCTCCTTGCAACCCTGCCATGCACACCATTATTTTTCAGTGTTCTCCTGATGGTGGACTTATGAACATCTCTCACATTAGCCAATGTGAGAGAGGCCTTCAGTTGCTTAGAAGTTACCCTGGGGTCCTTTGTGATCTTGTCGACTATTACATGCCTTGCTCTTGGAGTGATCTTTGTTGGTCGACCACTCCTGGGGAGGGTAACAATGGTTTTGAATTTCCTTCATTTGTACACAATCTTTCTGACTGTGGATTGGTAGAGTCCAAATGCTTTAGAGATGGTTTTGTAACCTTTTCCAGCCTGATGAGCATCAACGACGCTTTTTCTGAGGTCCTCAGAAATCTCCTTTGTTCATCCCCTGATACATTTCCACAAACATGTGTTGTGAAGATCAGACTTTGATAGATCCCTGTTCTTTAAATAAAACAGGGTGCCCACTCACACCTGATCGTCATCCCATTGATTGAAAACACCTGACTCTAATTTCACCTTCAAATTAACTGCTAATCCTAGAGGTTCACATACTTTTGCCACTCACAGATATGTAATATTGGATCATTTTCCTCAGTAAATAAATGACCAAGTATAATATTTTTGGCTCATTTGTTTAACTGGGTTCTCTTTATCTACTTTTAGGACTTGTGTGAAAATCTGTTGATGTTTTAGGTCATATTTATGCAGAAATATAGAAAATTCTAAAGGATTCACAAACTTTCAAGCACCACTGTTTATATATCCATCCATCCATCCATCCATCCATCCATCCATCCATCCATCCATCCATCCGTAGCTATTTATCCTGTACAGGGTTGCAGGCAAGCTGGAGCCTATCCCAGTTGACTATGGGTGAGAGGTAGGGTACACCCTGGACAAGTCGCCAGGTCATTGCAGGGCTAACACATAGAGACAAATGACCATTCACACTTACGGTCAATTTTGAGCCACCAATTAGCCTAACCTGCATGACTTTGGACTGTGGGGGAAACCGGAGCACCCGGAGGAAACCCACACAGACACGGGGAGAACATGCAAACTCCACACAGAAAGGCCCTTGTCGGCCGCTGGGCTCAAACCCAGGACTTTCTTGCTGTGAGGCGACAGTGCTAACCACTACACCACTGTGCTGCCCATATCTGTGAGTGTGTGTGTGTGTGTGTGTGTATGTGTTTTGTACTGTGGGCTCATACGAGTATGCTAGTTTGCCATGTCAAATTCAGCAAATGCTCCTAACTTCAGACAACCATGTAAATGTCCCTCCATAAACCTGTTGAATATCACGTGTGCATAATTCAGTTTTCATTAGAAATGTAAATTAGCATAATTAACACCCCAATAATATCATATAAGACTGTGCATCCTGCCCCATATATCATGAAAATGGCATCAAAGACTAAAAAGAAGAAATTTACAAGTTCAGAGATTGAAGTAATACTTTCAAAGATCCAATTTACATTAAATTACTGCATAATTTAAGTTGTTTTGCAGTTTGAGATGTTCTTATTGATATTGCACTGTTGTACAATAGCATCAATAGCCAATTTAAATTAATGATGTTATCATTAGGTTATGCCTCGGTCACAACCAGCCGTATGTGCTCCTACGGCCGGTCTACATGCAAAAACCGCAAGAAACGCACGGAGGGCGCGCGTGTGACGTGCTGATTTTCGAGCCGTAGACTGGCCGCAGACCGGCCGCAGAGGTTCTTTGTCATGTCAAACAAACTCTACGGGCGCTTACGGTTTTTTCAGGTTGCAAGACAAACTTACGGCCAACGTGCGTCTTTCTCCATAAACAAAAAAAAAAACGCAGCGATTTGGGAAATGCCAAAAATTGCACGGCCAAAAAATCGTACGTCCGGTTGTGACCTAGGCTTTATATGAATACGTTTACAGTGGTGCTTGAAAGTTTGTGAACCCTTTAGAATTTTCTCTATTTCTGCATAAATATGACCTAAAACATCATCAGATTTTCACACAAGTCCTAAAAGTAGATAAAGAGAACTCAGTTAAACAAATGAGACAAAAATATTACACTTGCTTATTTATTTATTGAGGAAAATGATCCAATATTACATATCTGTGACTAGCAAAAGTATGTGAGCCTCTAGGATTAGCAGTTAATTTGAAGGTGAAATTAGAGTCAGGTGTTTTCAATCAATGGGATGACAATCAGGTGCGAGTGGGCACCCTGTTTTATTTAAAGAACAGGGATCTATCAAAGTCTGATCTTCATAACACATGTTTGTGGAAGTGTATCATGGCACGAACAAAGGAGATATCTGAGGACCTCAGAAAAAGTGCTGTTGATGCTCATCAGGCTGGAAAAGGTTTCAAAACCATCTCTAAAGAGTTTGGACTCCACCAATCCACAGTCAGACAGATTGTGTACAAATGGAGGAAATTCAAGACCATTGTTACCCTCTCCAGGAGTGGTCGACCAACAAAGATCACTCCAAGAGCAAGGCGTGTGTGGCAGTGGGGGCGTGGTCAAGCGCCGGTCTGTGACAGGAGGGTGGAGCCAGGGAAGGTGAGTGGCAGAATCGCTTCACCTGACTGTAATTAACCTGTGTTTGTGTGTTTTCCCAGTAACCGCTCCCTATTTAAGGAGGCAGAGAGAGAGGAGAGGGAGTGCAACCCGGCATCAGACGAGTGTGTGTGTGTGTGAATGAATTTACTTACACTGAAAAGTTGTAAAAATAAATCGCCTTGTCTGCCTCCAAACGTTGTCCTGCCGTCCTCTGTGCTCCACCCACACTCGATACGCGCTACAGTGGTGCCGAAACCCGGGATTAAGGTGGAGCACCAACACAGCAGCCCCATGGAATCCTCCCCGTTCGTGGACTTGGTCCACGCCCTCGCCATGGCTCAGCAGAGCCAGCACCAGGCACTTGTCATGCTCCGAAAGGAGCAGGAGTGCCGCTTCGAAGCCCTGGTGCTAGCCCAGCAGGAAGATCGAGAGGCGTTCCGGCGTCTCCTCGCATTGGCGGGGTCCACCAGCGCCCCGGCCGTGGGCCCATCTCCCCTCACCTTGACCAAGATGGGCCCGCAGGACGACCCCGAGGCTTTCATCACATTGTTTGAGCAGGTCGCCGACGCCTCGGGGTGGCCGATGGAGCAGCGCGCGGCGCGCCTCCTCCCCCTCCTGACAGGAGAGGCGCAGCTGGCCGCACTACAGCTCCCCGCCGACCGCAGGCTGGCCTACGCCGACCTTCGCAGGGCTGTCCTCCAGTGCGTGGGGTGCACGCCGGAGCAGCAGCGCCAGCACTTCTGCGCGCTGCGGATGGAGGAAGTCGGCAGCCCATTTGCGTTCGGCCAGCAGCTCCGGGACGCCTGCTGGCGGTGGCTGAGGGCCAAAGATCGCGATGCCGAGGGAATCATCGACCAGGTGGCGCTGGAACAGTTTATCGCCCGCTTACCAGCTGGAACCGTGGAGTGGGTCCAGTGCCACCGCCCGGCGTCGCTGGATCAGGCCGTAGGACTGGCGGAGGATCATCTGGTGGCTGTTCCGGCGGCAGGACAGCGGACGACATCATCTTCTTTCTCCTCTTCTCTCTCTCTTTCTCCCCCCCTCCTCCTGTGTCCCGTCCTCGCCCCATTCCCCCACCGCGGAGGCGGGGGCCGGCTCCACCCCAGCCGGCCCGCCGCACCCGTGGTGCCCTCCCGTTTCTCCCTTCTGTGTCTGTCTCTCCCCCCCCCAGGTGAGTGAGCCCCAGAACACAGCTGCAGAGGGAAGGCCCGGGCCGGTTTGCTGGCGCTGCGGGGAACCGGGCCACCTGCAGCAACAGTGTGCAGCGATGGAAGTGGGGGCGGTGGTGTGGATCCCCGATGCGCCAGAGGCTGCCCTCGATCGGGCCGGAGCGTATCGCATACCGGTAAGTGTACAAGGGGCTACATATCAGGCGTTGGTGGATTCAGGTTGCAATCAGACCTCGATCCGCCAAAGCCTGGTGCAAGACGAGGCATTGGGGGGAGCACAAGGAGTGAAGGTGTTGTGTGTGCACGGGGATATTCACAGCTACCCGTTGGTGTCGGTCCACACACATTTCAGAGGGGAAAAATCGATAGTGAAGGCGGCGGTTAATCCTCGCCTTACCCACTCTTTGATCTTGGGAACTGATTGGCCGGGATTTCGGGGTTTAATGGCACGCCTAGTAAAGAGTGGGTCCTGCCGGTTAACAGGGGAAGGTCCCAGTGTCGCTTTGGCTGGAGCTGCGGTCGCAGAGCCGTCTACGTCATCTCCGCGACAGAGTGAGGAGCCCCCGGCCCCTCCTCTTTCTATTGGGGAATCCCTCACGGATTTCCCACTGGAACAATCGCGAGACGAGACTCTGCGACACGCGTTTGACCAAGTGAGAGTAATTGATGGTCAGACGCTCCAGCCGGGCGCCACCCCGTCCTTCCCCTATTTTTCCATTTTGAAGGATAGGTTATACCGAGTGACGCAGGACACTCAGACGAAAGAGCGAGTCACCCAATTGTTAATTCCAAAGAGCCGCCAGGAATTGGTATTTCAGGCAGCTCACTTTAATCCCATGGCTGGACACCTCGGGCAGGATAAGACACTCACCCGGATAATGGCCCGATTCTATTGGCCGGGGATTCGCGGCGACGTCCGTAAGTGGTGTACGGCGTGCCGCGAATGCCAGTTAGTAAATCCAGCGGCCATTCCAAAAGCGCCCTTGCGCCCCCTACCATTAATCGAGACCCCGTTCGAAAGAATTGGGATGGATCTTGTCGGGCCATTAGATCGGTTAACACGAGGGTACCGCTTTATATTGGTTCTGGTGGACTATGCAACGCGATACCCGGAAGCGGTGCCTCTTCGCAATATCTCAGCACGCAGTATTGCGGAGGCCCTCTTCCACGTCATCTCCCGGGTTGGAATCCCGAAAGAGATTCTGACTGACCAAGGCACCTCGTTTATGTCACGAACACTGAGCGAACTGTATGGGCTACTGGGTATTAAGCCGATCCGCACCAGCGTTTATCACCCACAGACGGACGGTTTAGTTGAACGGTTCAATCGCACCCTCAAGAATATTATCAAAAAATTCGTAAGTGAGGACGCACGTAACTGGGATAAGTGGCTCGAACCCTTGTTGTTTGCAGTGCGAGAGGTCCCCCAAGCCTCCACGGGGTTCTCCCCGTTTGAATTATTATATGGGCGTAAGCTGCGCGGCATCTTAGATGTACTGCGGGAAAATTGGGAGGAGGGACCTTCACCGAGCAAAAACGAAATTCAGTACGTTATGGATCTGCGCGCAAAACTCCACACGCTCACCCACCTAACTCAGGAGAATTTGCGGCAGGCCCAGGAACGGCAAGCCCACCTGTACAACAAGGGCACGCGCCTTAGAGAGTTCACTCCGGGAGATAAGGTACTCGTCCTGTTGCCCACGTCGAGCTCCAAATTTATCGCCAGGTGGCAAGGACCCTTTGAGGTCACACGGCGAGTCGGGGACGTCGACTATGAGGTTAGGCGAACGGACAGGGAGGGGGCACTACAGATCTACCACTTCAATCTGCTGAAACTCTGGAACGAGGAGGTCCCCGTGGCATTGGTGTCGGTAGTTCCGGAGAAGGCGGAGCTGGGGCCGGAGGTCCAAAAAGGGTCATTGGCATCACGTACCTCTCCGGTCCCCTGTGGAGACCATCTCTCCCCGACCCAACTCACGGAGGTCGCCCAGTTGCAGGCCGAGTTTTCGGATGTGTTCTCGCCCCTGCCCGGTCGCACTAACCTCATAGAACACCACATAGAGACGCCCCCGGGGGTGGTAGTGCGTAGCCACCCTTATAGACTACCCGAACACAAAAAAAAGGTGGTTCGGGAAGAACTTCAGGCCATGCTCGAAATGGGCATCGTCGAGGAGTCCCACAGTGACTGGAGCAGCCCGGTGGTCTTGGTTCCCAAGGCCGACGGCTCGGTCCGGTTCTGTGTGGACTATAGAAAAGTCAACGCGGTGTCTAAATTCGACGCATACCCAATGCCTCGTATTGATGAGCTGCTCGATCGACTAGGCACGGCTCGCTTTTACTCGACACTGGATTTGACGAAGGGATATTGGCAGATCCCCTTGACTCCATTATCCCGGGAAAAAACGGCCTTTTCCACACCGTTCGGCTTACACCAGTTCGTCACACTTCCGTATGGGCTGTTTGGGGCGCCCGCTACGTTTCAGCGGCTGATGGACCGGGTCCTCCGGCCCCACACCACCTATGTGGCCGCTTACCTAGACGATATCATCATTTATAGTAATGACTGGCAGCGGCACCTACAACACCTGAGGGCCGTCCTTAGGTCGTTGAGGTGGGCGGGACTCACTGCCAACCCGAAGAAGTGTGCGATTGGGCGGGTGGAAGTACGGTATCTGGGCTTCCACTTGGGCAACGGGCAGGTGCGTCCCCAAATTAATAAGACAGCAGCGATTGCGGCCTGCCCGAGGCCCAAGACCAAAAAGGGGGTGAGACAGTTCCTGGGGCTGGCTGGCTACTATCATAGGTTTATACCTAATTATTCGGACGTCACCAGCCCACTGACTGACCTCACTAAAAAGGGGGCGCCAGATCCGGTCCAGTGGACGGAGCAGTGCCAGCGGGCTTTCTCTGAGGTAAAGGCTGCACTGTGTGGGGGGCCACTTTTACACTCCCCTGACTTCTCTCTCCCTTTTTTGTTGCAGACCGATGCGTCGGACAGAGGGCTGGGGGCCGTTTTGTCCCAGCAGGTGGAGGGGGAGGACCGCCCAGTCTTATACATCAGCTGGAAGCTGTCAGTGCGTGAGGGGCGATACAGCACAATTGAGAAGGAGTGCCTGACGATCAAGTGGGCGGTCCTCGCCCTCTGTTACTACCTGCTGGGGCGCTCCTTCACCCTCTGTTCAGACCACGTGCCCCTCCAGTGGCTCCACCGCATGAAGGATGCCAATGCGCGGATCACCTGTTGGTATCTGGCACTCCAACCCTTCAACTTCAAGGTGGTCCACAGGCCGGGGGCACAGATGGTCGTGGCAGACTTCCTCTCCCGTCAAGGGGGGGGGGAGTCGGCTGCGGGCCGGACGGGCGCCCGGCCTGAGTCGGGCGGTGGGGGTATGTGGCAGTGGGGGCATGGTCAAGCGCCGGTCTGTGACAGGAGGGTGGAGCCAGGGAAGGTGAGTGGCAGAATCGCTTCACCTGACTGTAATTAACCTGTGTTTGTGTGTTTTCCCAGTAACCGCTCCCTATTTAAGGAGGCAGAGAGAGAGGAGAGGGAGCGCAACCCGGGATCAGACGAGTGTGTGTGTGTGTGTGTGAATGAATTTACTTACACTGAAAAGTTGTAAAAATAAATCGCCTTGTCTGCCTCCAAACGTTGTCCTGCCGTCCTCTGTGCTCCACCCACACTCGATACGTGCTACAGCGTGTAATAGTCAACGAGGTCACAAAGGACCCCAGGGTAACTTCTAAGCAACTGAAGGCCTCTCTCACATTGGCTATTGTTAATGTTCATGAGTCCGCCATCAGGAGAACACTGAACAACAATGGTCTGCATGGCAGGGTTGCAAGGAAAAAGCCACTGCTCTCCAAAAAAAACATTGCTGCTCGTCTGCAGTTTGCTAAAGATCATGTGGACAAGCCAGAAGGTTATTGGAAAAATGTTTTGTGGACGGATGAGACCAAAGTAGAACTTTTTGGTTTAAATGAGAAGTGTTATGTTTGGAGAAAGGAAAACACTGCATTCCAGCATAAGAACCTTATCCCATCTGTGAAGCATGGTGGTGGTAGTATCATGGTTTGGGCCTGTTTTGCTGTATCTGGGCCAGGACGGCGTGCCATCATTGATGGAACAATGAATTCTGAATTATACCAGCGAATTCTAAAGGAAAATGTCAGGACATCTGTCCATGAACTGAATCTCAAGAGAAGGTGGGTCATGCAGCAAGACGACGACCCTAAACACACAAGTCGTTCTACTAAAGAATGGTTAAAGAAAAATAAAGTTAATGTTTTGGAATGGCCAAGTCAAAGTCCTGACCTTAATCCAATGGAAATGTTGTGGAAGGACCTGAAGCGAGCAGTTCATGTGAGGAAACCCACCAACATCCCAGAGTTGAAGCTGTTCTGTATGGAGGAATGGGCTAAAATTCCTCCAAGCCGGTGTGCAGGACTGATCAACAGTTACTGGAAACATTTAGTTGCAGTTATTGCTGCACAAGGGGGTCACACCAGATACTGTAAGCAAAGGTTCACATACTTTTGCCGCTCACAGATATGTAATATTGGATCATTTTCCTCAATAAATAAATGACCAAGTATAATATTTTTGTCTCATTTGTTTAACTTGGTTCTCCTTATCTACTTTTAGGACTTGTGTGAAAATCTGATGATGTTTTAGGTCATATTTATGCAGAAATATAGAAAATTCTAAAGGGTTCACAAACTTTCAAGCACCACTGTAGAATTGTATTATAATTAGAATTGTAGACTTGAACAGGATAATGCCAACATATATATATATATATATATATATATATATATATATATATATATATACACACACACACACACACACGTGTATATATATATATATATATATATATATATATATATATATATATATATATATATATATATATATATATATATATATTCTTCTTTCTTCTTCTTTTGGCTGCTCCCGATTAAGGGTCACCACAGTGGATCTTTCATCTCCATTGCTCCCTGTCTTCCGCATCCTTCTCTACCACACCTGCCACTTTCATGTCCTCTCTCACCACATCCATGTATCTCCTCTTTGGCCTTCCTCGTTTTTGTGTGCCTGGCAGCTCCATTCTCAACATTCTCCCAACATGTTCTACATCTCTTCTCAGGATGTGCCCATACCATCTCAGTCTCATCTCAGCTTAATTCCCAAGCTCTCCACATGTGCTGTCCCTCTGATGTGCTCATTCCTTATCCTGTCCAACCTTGTCACTCCCATCGCAAACCTTAACATCCTCAACTCCGCCACCTCCAACTTTGCCTCCTGTCTCTTCATTAAGCATATGGTCTCCAATCCATACATCACAGCTCGTCTCACTACTGTCTTATACAGCTTACCTTTCACTTTTGCTGGGACTTTCCTATCACAAATGACTCCCAAAATCCTTCTCCCTGCCTGCACTCTCTTTCTCACCTCACTATCGCAGCCCCCATTTTCCTGCACAGTTGACCCCAGGTACTTGAATTCACCAACTTTCTTTGTGTCTACTCCTTGCATCTTCACTACACTCTCATCCCCATTCTCATTGATGCACATGTACTGTATTCTGTTTTGCTACTGCTCACCTTCATTCCTCTTCATTCCAGTGCATACCTTCATCTCTCCAAACCCAACTCAACCGCCTTTCTACTTTCACCACATATCACAATATCATCCGCAAACATCATGTTCCATGGTGACTCTTGCCTCACTTCGTCCGTCAAGCTATCCATCACTATGGCAAACAAGAAAGGACTCAAAGCAGATCCTTGATGGATTCCCACCTTCACTTTGAACCATTCAGTCGTTCCAACTGCACACCTCACTGCTGTTTCACTGTTCTCATATATGTCTTGCACCACTCTAATATACTACTCATTCACTCCACTCTTTCTCATACAATACCATAACTCATCTCTCAGCACTCTATCGTATGCCCTCTCCAGGTCTACAAACACACAATGTAGCTTTCTCTGGCCTTCCCTGTACTTCTCCATTAACATTCTTAAAGCAAAAATTGCATCCGACGTGCTCTTCCTTGGCATAAACCCATACTGCTGTTCACAGATTGCTACCTCTCTTCTCAATCTTGCCTCCAATACCCTTTCCCATCACTTCATGGTGTGGCTCATCAATTGTATTCCTCTGTAATTACTGCAGCTCTGTACATATCCCTTATTCTTGTATATTGGGACTAGCACACTCTTTCTCCATTCATTTGGCATTTTCTCATTCTCTAGGATCTTATTAAACAATCTCATTAGGAACTCCACAGCCATCTAACCCAAACATCTCCAAGCCTCAATTGGGATACCATCTGGTCCGACTGCTTTCCCAGTCTTCATTCTTTTTATGGCTGCCCTCACCTCATCCTTACTAACCAACTCTGCTTCCTGATTTGCTATCTCCAATGAATCTGACCTTTTCTCTCTTGGATTCTCCTCATTTAATAAATCCTCAAAGTACTCTTTCCACCTTCTTAATACACTCTCTTTGTTTGTCAGCACATTTCCATTTCCATCTTTCATCACTCTTACCTGCTGTACATCCCTCACTTCCCTGTTTCTCTGCCTAGCTAGTCTGTACAGGTCTTTCTCTCCTTCTTTGGTCTCCAGTCTTTCATACAACTCCTGGTATGCATCTGCTTTTGCCTTTGCTACCGCTCTTTTTGCCTTCTGTTTCATCTCTCTGTATAACTGCCTGCTTTCCTCACCTCTCTGATCATCCCAATTCTTCTTTGCTAGCCTCTTCTCTTTTATAATTTCCTGCACTTCTTTGTTCCACCACCATGTCTCCTTGTCTTCCTTCCTCCTTCCCGATGACCACCGTAGCACCTTCCTTGCTGCCTCTCTTACTAGTACAGCAGTAGTATTCCAATCGTCTGGCAGACTTCCATGACCACTCAATGCTTGTCTCATTTCTTCCCTAAACTCCTTCTGATGTTCAACCTCTTAGTTTCCACCACTTAATCTTCAGCTAAACTATTTCACGCTTCCTCTTTTTCACTTTCAAGCTCATCCTGCACACGACCACTTGATGTTGTCTAGCTACACTCTCCCCTGCCATCACCTTACAGTCTCCAATCTCCTTCAGGTTACCCCTTCTGCAGAGTATGTAGTCCACCTGTGTAGATCTTCCTCCACTCTTATACGTCACCCTGTGCTGCTCTTTCTTCTCGATGTATTGACTATTGCCAAATTCATCCTCTTTGAAAAATCAACCACCATTTGCCCTTCCACATTTGTCTCTCTTACACCATATCTGCCCATCATGTCCTCATCTCCTTTGTTTCCCTCACCAACATGTCCATTGAAATCTGCTCCTATCAGCACATGCTCCTCCCTGGGTATACTTTCTACCACTTCATCCATCTTTTCCCAGAAAGACTTTTTCTCTTCATTCTCACATCCAATCCATGGACTTTTTCTCCTTCTCCATTTTGGCGCAACAGTAGTGCACTTTCCACTTGCACCCTGTTGACCAGCAGTACTGGAAGCGGTCGTTTTAACCCGGGCCCCGACCAATCCGGTATCGTATTTCTCTTTTCATTCCGCATGCTAGATTTGGCACAGTTTTACACCAGATGCCCTTCCTGATGCAACCCTCTCCAATTTATCTGGGCTTGGGACTGGCACCAAGAGTACGCTTATGCACCCCCAGTGGCTGGACTAATATATATATATATGGCGGCATGGTGGTGTAGTGGTTAGCGCTGTCGCCTCACAGCAAGAAGGTCCGGGTTCGAGCCCCGTGGCTGGCGAGGGCCTTTCTGTGCGGAGTTTGCATGTTCTCCCCGTGTCCGCGTGGGTTTCCTCCGGGTGCTCCGGTTTCCCCCACAGTCCAAAGACATGCAGGTTAGGTTAACTGGTGACTCTAAATTGAGCGTAGGTGTGAATGTGAGTGTGAATGGTCGTCTGTGTCTATGTGTCAGCCCTGTGATGACCTGGCGACTTGTCCAGGGTGTACCCCGCCTTTCACCCGTAGTCAGCTGGGATAGGCTCCAGCTTGCCTGCGACCCTGTAGAACAGGATAAAGCGGCTAGAGATAATGAGATGAGATGATATATACCATATATAAACAGCAGACTACTTGCACATGACTCCTACAACAGATCTGGACTCATAAATTGTGTTCATGGCTAAGAGAAAATTCAAAATATGAGAAAACTGGTGAATGTGCAAAGTTCTCTTAGATTACTCATACAAGCTACTTAAGAATGAATCTGTTCATACGAGTGGTTCTTGTATGAGGCCCACTGTTCCAATTTGTGATTGATAAGCATGGGTCCAGAGCCTTTCTCTGACTTGCTATTGCATCATCATGCAGCTTTTCTCTAGACTCTGATGTAAGAGCTTAATTTCTAATCCTCTTTAATATGTTCCCAGTTCTCATTAAAAACATTGTGCTTGTGTAAACTTAGTGCTGAGTGCTTAGTGCTGAATCACATTCCTTCTCCTGATAAATAACATTTCTCTGCCTTTTCCAGTGGTGTATTTGAAATGGAGGACGTAATAGGCAGTCTCACAAAGAAGGTACTTTGATTTATCATTAGTACAGTTTTAATTTTTCATTACAATAGATCCTTAAGTGAGAAAAGCTACATTTGAATTTACATTCTTTTTGAATATTATGTTTCCATCCTGAAACATAATGCATACAAATGTTTCTTATTTGTTGTCCTCTTTGTAATACAATGTCAACAAGTTGTGTCTTTGTTTTGGAGAGTTGGCACCCGTAGTCAGGCTGAAGAATGCTTTAATTGGATTCTCAGAGTTAAAGCAACATTATGCATTCAGTTACACATTAGGCATCCATTCTGTTCTGTGCAAACGTGGAAGAATTAGAAATGCAAGGTTCACGGATTAGTGTAAAAACTCTCAAAGTTTGCTTGACTTGTATTACATTGTAGTAGGAAGAAAACGTGTACATTACAAATTTACAAATGCATGATGGGATAAATTTATATGTGGCAAACAATTGAATTGGTGTTACTCAACTGGAAGTTTTATTTTTATTTTCAGTGGAACGTACTTAAAGGGATCCTCCAGTGGATTTACTGTCAAACTTATTTTAAGTAAAAGTCACAGATTTCAAAAATCAAACTTTCATTTTCGGAGGCCAAATAGTGTTAAGGAAAAAGGATTTTTTTTCTTGAACACTATTTGGCCTCCAAGACACACACTACACACACTACGCACACTTCGCCACACATACTTTCTGTAGACCATGTAAAAAATATCTTGCAATGTGAAGTCTCATGTCTGATCCAGTGTTTGTCCATGACCCTCTGCTATAGCTGAGCAAGCACACTTTGCATTTTCTCTGTGGAAATGCAGTCTATTTCCAGCTTGTGCTTTCTGTTTAGCGTCATTGTGGCATTTATATGCTACACAATAAGATATACTTAAATTGTAACTTAATGTTATAAAAATTAGAGCTGCATTAGCAATAATTTATCCCACTTGATTTTGAGGTATTACGATGGGTCATTACAGTAGGGTGGTGTGCTAGTGCTCCCTGGTTTGAGTCCTTCTGCTGGTAGTTAGTTACACTCAAGCTATGTGTAGTTAGAATGTAGTATGTTGCCTATCCCACTGTGACAGTTTGGATTTAGCCCATTAGGTGTGAGATAGATTGGTGACCTTCCCAGAGTGTACCCTGCCTTTTGCCCGAAGTTATTTGAGATTGGCTTCAGCTTCACCCATGACCCTAATGGAAGGTGGTATAGATAATGGATGGATGGATGAATAAATAAGTCATAAAAATAAACTTTTATGGTAGAGTGCAGAGGATGGTTGCTTGTTTAATCTGTGACCATATAGACAAATAAAACTTTCTGGTAAAGTGACAAAATGTGTTTTGTTCCATGTTATTTGTTGGTAGCCTAACATTATTTTGGCTAGGTTATGCTAGTCAGTCATAGATATTGCAAACTTGCATACTTGGGAGAGAAAATTACCATTCTGTTGCAGACTGAGAGAGGAATGAGGTTGATTCTCAAGTATGTCAGGGTTCTCTGGCTCAGATTCTGGCTCTGGTGGCTCAAACATGTATGGCTGTACAACTCCAATAAAGCTGCTGACATTCATTTTTCAAGTCACGGTGGTATTTGAGAGCTGAGAGAGGCTGCACCTTTCCCATGACTGGGCTTGGTTTTAGTGCATTCAGTGGAAACATCCCCAGCATCTCAAAGCAGAGAGTACTGCTTTTTTTTTCTCCACAATTTTTAAACCTAATTTTATATACTTAATGATATTTTTGAAAAACCATTCAAATTTAGCTGGGTTGTTAATGACACATTTTTCTATGGTGTGGCAAACTCAAAACACATGTACGGTACTATTACTGTTTTACATAGACTTTAAAATATAGTTTTCCTTCTTAGCATGTGTCTTGCCCAAGCGATTAATGTGAGTGAAGTTTGTTTTTAAACTCCAACCCATTGTTTTTGTTATCAATACCTAAAAAACAATACCTGTAATCAATACCTATCCAATACCTAAAAACATGTTTTAACAAATTGTGCATTATGCTATGTACCATATCAGTTTGCTGCACTACTGCTTTGCATTATGCATTTTAAAAAATGAAAAAAAAAGCCTTATTTGACAAAAGTATTCAAATTCAAGTATTTGAATACGAATTTCATATATTTGAATTTGGGCGGGACGGCACGGTGGTGTAGTGGTTAGCACTATCGCCTCATAGCAAGAAGGTCCTGGGTTCGAGCCCAGTGGCTGGCAAGGACCTTTCTCTGTGGAGTTTGCATGTTTTCCCCATGTCTGCATGGGTTTCCTCCAGGTGCTCTGGTTTCCCCCACAGTCCAAAGACATGCAGGTTAGGTTACTTGGTGGCTCTAAATTGACCGTAGGTGTGAATGTGAGAATGAATGGTTGTTTGTCTCTGTGTCAGCCCTGTGATAACCTGGCAACTTATCCAGGGTGTACCCCACCTCTTGGCCATAGTCAGCTGGGATAGGATCCAGCTTGCCTGTGACCCTGTAGAACAGGGTAAGCGACTACAGACAATGGATGGATGGATGGATGGATGGATGAATTTGGGCGTTCTCACACCAGGAAAAATTGCCTTGTACTGCTCCTGAAAATGATTGCCCTTCCCACTCCCCCACTAACCTGCACTCACACTGCACTTCACGTTCAGGTCCTGAGTGTGCTTACATTATCACGATGCAGCTTTACTTGCCAAATACAATTACTACAACAGTCAACATTCCAAAACCATGGGCAGTAACATGGAGTTGGTCCCCACCCTTTTCTGGTATAACTCTTCTGGGAAAGCTTTAAATTATATTTAAAGTAGCCTGGGTCATTCAAGTTCTCTCACATCAACCTTGGCAAATTTTATGAACCTTGCTTTGTGCACAGGGGCATTGTGTCAGTAAACCCGCTGAACTGGTCCAAACTACAAACATGGACACCATGGACTACACTTCCCACAACTCACAGTGCCCTCTGCCTCCTGACTATTGAGATCAGCTGTCACTCATTATTCCAATTAGTCCCCCTGCCTATATAAACCTCTCATTCACTCCACTTCAGTGCGAAGTATTGTTCTGCCTTCTACAGTTCATAACAAGCCTTGTTATTTTCTGACTGACTCTTGTTCTTCTGACTCTTGATTCCCTGTTTTCCATTTTCGCTCTTTGTCTATTCCCTTTAATGCTGTTTGCCAATTGCCCAACCCTCGCTAGTTCAACGACTCTGCTTCTTGTCTCACATTTTGGCTCTGACACTGTCTACTCCTTGTCACTCTTCTGCGATTACATCTGTAGGTGCCTGCACTGTGACACATTGCCATAATGAAACAGGCTTGGGCCCTTTAGTTCCAGAGAAGGGAAAACTTAATGATATTGCATACGAAGACCTTCTAGACAATTGTGTGCTTCCAACTTTGGACAACAACAATTATGATGTAGGAAATTGGGAGCTACTTGCAATTAAGCTGGCCCTTGAAGAAAGGTGCCAGTTACCCATTCATAATCGTAACAGACCATAAGAACTTAGAATATCTCCAGAAGGCTGAGTGGTTAAACCCCTGTCAAGCCAGATGGGCCCTCTTCTTCACTAGATTCAATTTCACCATCTCTTTCCACCCTGGCTCCAAGAATACTAAGGCTGATGCTCTCTCATGAATCTTTGCTCCCCCTCATCAGGACTCCACTGCCTATTCCATTCTCCCTTCTCAATGCTTCCTCCAGTCCATCACTTGGGACTTAGACAGAGAAATCAGAGACTCTCTACCTCAACAACTCCCTGATAATCTTCCACCTGGTCTACTATATATATCCAAGCTACTCAGAAACAGACTCATCATGTGGGCTCACACATCACCCACCACCGGACACCTGGGCAGCCATCGCCCCCATCAGATGCTTCGAAACAAATATTGGTCGAAAACATGCTCACTGAGCTCAACCAGTTCATCACATCATGTTTGAGCTGCACACAAGCCAAAGTACCCAGAACTCCACCCACCGGTAAGCTCTGTCCCCTCCCGGTGCCTCAAAGACCATGGTCCCACATAGCCATAGACTTCATCAAGGACCTTCCTCCCTCACAAAATCACACAACAATTATGGTAACCATTGATTGCTTCTCCAAAGCCCTCAAGCTGATACCCTTACCTGGCATTCCCACCACAGTCCAAACAGCAGAACTATTATTTCAACACATCTTTTGATACTATGGTCTCCCTGAAGACACTGTAAGTGACAGAGGCTCTCAGTTCATCTCACGCTTCTGGAGGGCCTTCATGGAAAAACTAGGGGTGTCTGTCAGTCTCACTTCCGGTTACCACCCTCAGTCTAACGGACAAGTTGAGAGAGCCAACCAAGAAATCGGCTGCTTCTTGAGAATCTTTTGCATGTGTAACCAGGGGGATTGGGCACGCTTTCTACCATGGGCCGAGTATGTACAAAACTCCCTCAAGCACTCTGCAACTCAACTAACACCATTCCAGTGCATACTCGGCTACCAGCCACCTTTATTCCCCTGGGATGACACACCCAGCCAGGTTCCAGCCGTCTAAGAGTGGTTCACTCGTAGCCAGGCCATATGGGAGGAGGTCCACCAATAGATCAAGACTATCAATGCCAAGTAAAAGAAGTATGTAGATATGCATCATGCAGAAACCCCAACATACAGGTGACAGAGTGTGGATAGCAACCAGAAATCTCAGGGAACCCAAGTCTTCCAGAAAGCTCCAGCCACGTTATATCAGGCCTTTTAAGGTACTGGACCACATCAACAAAGTCTCGTACAGGCTAGAACTTCCTCCTCACAGTAGACTGTCACCAACATTTCATGTATCATACCTCAAATCTGCTATCCCAGGGCCCCTCTCCGAGAACTCACCTAACCAAGAACACCCAGCTGTCATCATGGAAGGTGAATCCATCTACCAGGTAAACAAGATCCTCAAGTCTAGACGTAGAAGAGGGCAGATTGAATACCTGGTAGACTGGGTGGGTTACAGGCCTGAAGAACAGAGCTGGGTTCCAGCCAAAGACATCCTAGATCCACTCCTCAAGCAAGAATTCCACGCACTACACCCAGACAAACCTGCACCCAGAGGTAGGGGGTGTCCTAGAAAGACTATAGCTTCTAGTCGGAGATCCTGGGGGGGCTCTGTCAGTAAACCCACTGAACCGGTCCAAACTACAAAAATAGACACCATGGACTACACTTCCCACAACTCACAGTGCCCTCTGTCATTATTCCAATAAGTCCCCCTGCCTATATAAACCTCTCACTCACTCCACTTCAATGTGAAGTATCATTCTGCTTTCTACAGTTCATAACAAGCCTTGTTATTTTCTGACTGACTCTTGTTCTTCTGACTCTTGATTCCCTGTTTTCCATTTTCACGCTTTGTCTAGTCCCTTTAATGCTGTTTGCCGATCGCCTGACCCTCGCTAGTTCTACGACTTTGCTTCTTGTCTCACATTTTGACTCTGACACTGTCTACTCCTTGTCACTCTTCTGCAATTATATCCATAAGTGCCTGCACTGTGACACATTGCCATAATGAAACAGACTTGGGCCCTTTAGTTCCAGTGAAGGGAAAACTTAATGATATTGCATATGAAGACCTTCTAGACAATTGTGTGCTTCCAACTTTGGGCAACAGTTTGGGGAAGAATAACATATGAGTGTGATGGTCAGGTGTCCACAAATTTTGGTAATATAGTATACTTGAGTCCTTTTCCAGGCAGATTCAGTGCACTTCCAGTTGTTTTAAGCTTCTGGGAATGACTCTACCATCAAATTTTATTCAATTGTTGTACTCTGCCATATACAATTTGGAAACATGCACAAATTGAACAATGTACATCAGAACTCTAATAGTATGTTTTGGAATTTGGGAACACACGCAACACTTAAACGTTTGTCAGATTTCAGTGTCTCAGATTAATAATTACACTATATGGCCACAGGGTTGTGGACACCTAATCATCACACCCATATATGCCTGTTGAACATCTTATTCCAGATTTATTTGCCTTTGCTGTAATAATTAGCTCCACTCTTCTGGGAAGGCTTTCCACTAGATTTTGGGGCATGGCTGTGGGGATTTATCTTCATTCAGCCACAAGAACATTAGTGAGGTCGGGCACTGATGTTGGGATGTTGAGGAAGCTCCAGTTCCAGTTCATCCCAAAGGTGTTCAGTGGGGTTGAGTTCAGTCAGGGCTCTGTGCAGGACACGAGTTCTTCACTCCAACCTTAACACACCATGGAGCTCGCTTTGCGCACAGGGACATCATGCTGGAACAGGTTTGAGCCTCCTCATTCCACTGAAGGAAAATTGTAATGCTACAGTACACAAAGACATTCTATACAATTGTACACTTCCAACTTTGTGACAACAGTTTGTAGAAGGACCATATATGGATGTGATGGTCAGGTGTCCACAATCTTTTGGCCATATAGTGTACTGGGGTAGCATTATTGGCAAAACTACTATTCAAGTGTTTAAAGACATTTTTATCAATAATATTCAGATATTATGTTGTGTTTTGAAATATCTGGTTTATCAAAGTTTCCATTGTATTTCATTTTCATTCATTTGGCAATAGCCATACAGGATGATGACTTCTTTTTTGTTATATCAAATTTTCAAATTCAGTCTGTAAACAACTACACTGCCCTCTTGTGAATTACAGATTTTTTACACATTTTTATGCTAATTTGATTTCTGCTAAATACTCAGTGTGTAATTTGCTCTTTGACCTAAGGTAATGAGGTGATTGAATATTTGGAAAAACAAACTCCTCCATAGCAGCTAATTTCTTTGAAACACACATGTCTCATGATTATGTTTCTTTTGTAAATGTGTTACAGGAATTTGTAAGAGCATGGGTACAGGATCCCCAGCTTCACAAAGAGGATTTCTGGCACACACACATTGACTATGAGATCTGTCTTCATGTAAGGCCAAACACCATCCATTTGCAATAACTCTGCTCCATATTTCTTGTGATTAAGTTCAGTCTAAATAAGCCACCACATTTATTGTAAGGATTCAGATTATCCTTGTCTATGTATTTGAAAATGTGTATCTTTTTTGCTTTTTATCAATAATAATAATAATAATAATAATAATAAATGAAGAAAAAATAATAATAAAGGGCAGCACGGTGCTGCGGTGACTAGCATTGTCTCCTTATAGCAAGCACTTTCTTGGTTCAAACCTGTTGACTGGGGACCTTTCTGTATGGAGTTTGCATGTACTCCCACATTTGCGTGCCTGCATGGGTTTCCTCTGTTTTCTCCAGTTTCCTCCCATAGTCCAAAGACAAATTGCCCATAGGTGTGAATGTGAGTGTGCATGATTGTCTGTCTTAGGGTGACCAGACGTCCTGATTTGGGGTTGTGTGTCCCGAGTCCCGACAAAAGTCTGTCGGGACACGGATATGTCCCGGTTTTCGCCACTTGCGACGTTTGCGACTGAGCAGCGTGGGAATCATTAGCGGAGAAATGTCTGCATTTACTATTTTGATGAATTGACAGGAATCGCAAACTTTCCTGGTTACTGCCCCCTGGCCCTGTGGCATGGGTGTTTATTTAGCCACATTATTCCAGACAACAGAACGTGTTGCCATGCAACAATAAAATAAACATTAACTGGCGCGAATGTTCTTTGTCTAGCAGTTAGCAGCAGTAATGCCGCAGCAATTATGCTGAAAAGAAAATGTACCTTTTCCAAAGATTTACAGGGCACCTACCCCTTCCTCCGAGAGGTGCAGAACAATGCGCACGAAGCCTACTGCACACACTGTAAGTGCTTTGTTCTTGTACTGAGTTAGGTAGCCTATGTTGCAAATGCTGTGCGCTCCTGTGGGGGCTTTCCTCGGGCTGTCGCCCCTCTCCTCCTTTATTGCTGTTTTGTTTGAGTGTATATTTACGGAAGCTGAGAGAGGCCCTTCATAATCTTTTTTTATTCACCTTGTTATCCCAAGATAACGACATAATTAATTCAGGATCTCAAGAAAACAACACAACTAATTCGAGATCTCGAGAAAACAAAACAATTATTTCATGATCTCAGCTGGATCACTGTATCTCCGTCGGTAGAGACGAAGCCAGGCCAGTCTTCTGCGGAGGTGCCGCGGACTAATTTTGAAATGATCCCTTATTAAAAGACTTAATGCAATCTCTCCCTGTGTCAACCCCTGATCAAAATATTGCCTTATTAGGTGATCGATTATTCCAGACATTCTATTGACCGGGGGCGGCACGGTGGTGTAGTGGTTAGCGCTGTCACCTCACAGCAAGAAGGTCCTGGGTTCAAGCCCCGGGGCCGGCGAGGGCCTTTCTGTGCGGAGTTTGCATGTTGTCCGCGTGGGTTTCCTCCGGGTGTTCCGGTTTCCCCCACAGTCCAAAGACATGCAGGTTAGGTTAACTGGTGACTCTAAATTGACCGTAGGTGTGAATGTGAGTGTGAATGGTTGTCTGTGTCTATGTGTCAGCCCTGTGATGACCTGGTGACTTGTCCAGGGTGTACCCCGCCTTTCGCCCGTAGTCAGCTGGGATAGGCTCCAGCTTGCCTGCGACCCTGTAGAAGGATAAAGCGGCTAGAGATAATGAGATGAGATTCTATTGACCGTCAGCATATCACAAGTCTCTTGGCGCACCTGAATGAACCATTTCTCAGCTGTTTACTCGAGATCATGAAATAATTGTTTTGTTTTCTCGAGATCTCGGAATAACGGTTTTGTTTTCTCGAGATCTCGAATTAGTTGTGTTGTTTTCTCGAGATCCTGAATTAATTATGCATGGATTAAAGCAAAAAAAAAAATTATTTGACTGAAAATTTATGGGGGGGGGGTGTTATGGGTGGATTTCAATGAAATTCTGAGAATGGTTAACTTAGAACTGATAACTTTATTATCAATTAATTAATGGATTAATATATTCAATTTATTGCACTTTCTTTCCATTGCTTCCGTATATTATTTTTTTGTGGCAAACCACACAAATGCAAGCACCTGGAATGTTTAGTTTTTTGCACCATAAACTAAATGGCTTTCCGTTTTCACCTATTTCGTACAGCCAAGCCCACCTCCACTTGTTTTTTTTTTTACACCTTTATCGATGGCAGACACATCAGTGCCTTCTTTCATGTAAAGCGCATCCATGCTGCCGAAACCGAAAGCAGAATGACATGCTCCTCTATGCTCGACGTCAATATAGAAAAAAGTTTGGATCTTCGCTTAAATTAAAATTGGGGTTTGACCTTACTTTGTGTTGAATACGACTTCAAAAACAATTCAAGATTTTATTAAGAGAAATATTGTGGCCAACACGAGTGTTAAGTTACCTAAAAGATCGCGTGAAGTTGGCTGCTATCTACTTTGCGTTCGTTCTCATTTTCCTCCATCATTTCATAGGCCAGAAACAGATGTTTTGACGTAATTTAACTTAGTAGGCTATGATTATTATTTAACTGTAGTCTTCTAGACATTTTGACTGTTTGGGGCATTGAACGCTGGTGTATGATTTTCAGGGAATAAAGTTTAGCGCATGTCGGAACATCATTGCGCTCGCAGCCTCCAACTCCTCAAACGTCCTTTAAATTGTGATATAACATAGGCTATAGAGTGCTTCGAGGTGAGCGCGAACCCAGCAGCGGCCATATTGGAAGTCAAAGGTCGCTGTGTCAGTGCATTGTTGTTCAGCGAAGCAAAAAGGGGTGACAATGCCAAATACATGTGTCATTGTTGGCTGTAGTAGCCGGGGGGGAAAAGGGTGGCAAAAGCTTCCACAGACTCCCTAAAGTCGTGACTAACCAGGGAATTGCAGCACAGGAGAAAAGCAAGCAGAGGAGACGACAGTGGCTGGCTGCCATTAACCGATCAAATTTAGGACAACTTGACTGTATCCGGATTTGTTCTGATCACTTTGTGACAGGTAGGTTAAATTGTCTTGAATTTCATAGTTACTAAAATAAATGTGATACAAACTATTATCTTTTCTATGTACTTTCAGCAATGATTAATGGATATATTTGTCACATTAGGTAGCTTATGTCTACTGCAGTGCATTGTTGCATCAAATGGCATTTAAGATCTAGGCCTAGTAATGTTTATGTACACGTGCTTTAGTTCACAAAATGGACTTGGGTGAAACACTAGATAGTTCACAAGATCGATGTATGTCACATGCGGCAACAAGCTGGGGTCAGCTTTCCATTCCTTCTCACTAACAGTGTATGGATCTACATTCCCAATGAAACATACCTTCTCAGCATAACGCTCCCGTGCCTGCTTATCCAAACTTTCACAGTAGTGCTCCATCACTTCAGATGTCTAAATTCTTTAAAAATCCAAGCTTCTAAGCCCTCTAACGCGGAAACGAATCGGTGAATGTGTACTCTATGATGTGTACTCTATGAGCGCTCTGGAGCGAGTGACTTCCAAGATGGCCGCGCAGACCGCAGTGTTACTATTTTTAGCATCATCTTGGAGCACTCTATAAGGCACGGTTCTAACATACCTTACACATTGGCCTAACGAAAATAATAATTGTTGGGGCGTCTGCTGATTTGTTAGCTATAAATTTAGGTCTAATTACTTCTGACAGTCTGCAAGCATTGCACCATCGGGTCTTCAAGTCTGGCTGAAGCAGAGGAGCGGGCTTTCCGGGGTTTATTTTTTCGTTTTTTTTAACATGCTCTATTTCTATATGTCCAAGTTTGAACTAAGTCATTTTGGCAAGATTTAATTTAATACATAACAGAAATGGTCAGACACAAGCACGCCAAGCACATGGGAATGTATTTTGCCAATTTTGACAGCGCATGTTTTTTTAATGCCGCACCGTAGACAGCAAACGTTTAAACATGATCAAACATAGGAAATGAACGACACAAAGCATGGCTCAAAAACAAAAAAGTTAAATAAACCCTGCTGATAGTTGATGGTGTTGCAACACATCAGTGTTATAACCCAATCTCTACCCAACCACCCGTCATTTTAATTCTCCTCGGATCAGCACCGACCTCACATTTGGCCTTGGGAGAGTTCAGTTGACGGAAATCCGTCACATGACGGAAAACTTTAATCCATGATTATGTCGTTTTCTCGGGATAACAAGGTGAATTAAAAAAGGATTATATGAAGGGCCTCTCTCGGCTTCCGTAGTATATATTCTCAAATCACTTGTCTCTTTTTTGTTTCTGTTTAACATACCATTCTGACAGTTTGGCCATATTGCTGTGTTGAACAGCTTGTTGCACCTTCCATTAAAAAGTGTTCACTTTTGTACACATCTTCTTGCTTTATTCATTCAGTTGTGGGGAATGGTTAGTAAGGTTGATTCTGACCTAGGCTATGTTGAGGTCACATATCTACTTTTTAAGTTCATGCTATAGTGCATGCAATTTTAGAGATATAGCCTACATGTGCATATGCATTCTTCTTGGTGTTCTCACAAACAGGTGAAATAAATCAGTTTAAATTTGGCCTATGGACATAGCCTGGCCTATTCTCAGCCATTACAAAATCTGTTGTCTGACCATAATTTAACTGATCTGTATACCACTATGCTACTAGATAACAAAATGCCTGTTTGTTTTATTTCATGTAAGATGTTGATAAATGTGAGCTTCAACAAAATGATAAGAGCACCTCTCTGAGTGTCGTTTACGTAAAAAAAAAGGTGTGCGTGCATGAGCACGGTCGCGCGCAAAAGTGTGCCGGTTTCAGACTAGGGAAATCTGGTCACCCTAGTCTGTCTCTCTGTGTTAGCTCCATGATATGCTGGCAGGGTGTCCTGGGTGTTGCCCGCCTCTCACCAAAAGTCAGCTGGTATTGGGTCCAGCTTCCTCGCAATCCCCAATGGAATGAATGAATAATAATAATTTTTTAAAATCTGTTTTATAAAAAGGTTCATTGCTCAAGGCTTTTCAATGCAATGCACACTAGTGTCATGCGGTTGTCAAAAGTAGTAATCTATTGTGTTATAATGGGCATCATCAACTGTAAAAACTTGGACAGCATAACGTATCTAAAAAGTGAAGCCACCAAAGGTCCTTGCAGGCCAGCAGCAGTGCAATTTTTAGCACCCGCCCATTCCCTTGCATTTCAGTGACAAAATAATACATTTTCCATGCCACTTTTCTCATTTAAACTGTCTTTCCATCTACAGTGTTTAATTAGAACAGTTGATATATGCACAATATTTAAAAATTTCCCCCCGTAAATTAGTTTTTAAAATGTTATTCTACTATATTGTTAAACAGCATGGCTACACTTGGGAATTAAGTGATTGACAGCCTTGGCCTCTTCATTGAGACCAGACTAAAAGCTATAGCTGTTTGTAGTTGAGTTTGTCTGGCAACCTACCTAGTCTAACTAGTCTAAAACATTGCTTTATAATTTCTTATAACTGTTAAATTTAAATGTTTTGACAGTCATGTCCTGTTGTGCTGTTGGTTGTACTAAAACACACTCTGTACAAAATTCTTTGTGTTTTTTTTGTGGCAAGTCTACGTGGATGCATAATTGAAGATTCACTATGTAGGTTTTAGCAGGATCCTTTAGCAGAAATGGAATGCAGTATTCATAAGTATGTTTTCATTCATGTATAATTACCTGTAACTATGAGTTGTTCAGTTGAGTGCATTTGTCATTGGCCACTGGAGCTATGGATTACTTCTAGAGCAGGCTAAGTTTTCTGTGTTTTGCCACTTGTTTTCTTAATTGGAATACTGCGCTTTTCTGTTGCTTGTATCCATTGAATACTCTGTTTATCTGTTGCTTGTTAGGCGCGTGCTACTCTATTACCTTGTGTTTACATCTGCTTAGCTACTAGATGGGATTCACTCTATCGGCTTCAATTGCTAATTAGCAGGGCTTTTAGTGTGGTTTTGAGTGATGCTCCTTCCTAAAATCTCTCCTCCTCTTCTAACCTGTTCATTATGTGTCTCTACATCATTCATGTTTGTGGTCTTACCCACAAAAGGTGCTTCCATTGCCATGACCCTCCATGAGGACAATGCCTCTCCAACCTCATTTACCCTTTAGCTACCTCCACTGACACCTTCGGGATCACTGCTGGATTATGGAACTGCCAGTCTGCCACATGGAAAGTTGACTTCATCTCTGCCCACACCTCCCTCCTGTCCCTCCACATCCTTGCACTGACAGAGACCTGGATTTCACCTGACAACACAACACCTGCAATCCTCTGCACCTCCTTCTCCTTCTCTCACACCCCTCACCCATCTGGTCATGGTGGTGGTGCCACTGGTTTGTTGATCTCTCAGTTGTGGAAGTTCTCACCTCTTTCAATCTCCCACCTCTCCATCTCCTCCTTTGAATTTCACTCAGTTTCAGTCTCTTCTTCTGTTATCCTTTTTGTTATTGTTGTTTATCGCCCTCCTGGCCCTGGGGGAGGTTTCTTTTTGATGAACTGCACATCCAACTCAGTTCCTTCCCTTCCACCCCACTGATGCTCCTAGGAGATTTCAACCTGCACCTAAAAGCCTCCCACTCTGCTGCCTTCCTTCCACTACTTCACTCCTTTGATCTCTCCCTGCTGCACTCACCTCCAACCCATAAAGCTGGCAACCTTCTAGACCTGGTCTTCCTCAGAAACTGCTCTGCCTCAGATCCCACAGTTCCCCCTCTCCATCTGTCTGGCCACCACTTTATTTCATTCTCCCTCCTTCTTCCTCTCCACCCATCATCCCCCCTCCTACCCCCACTGTCACAGTCCATCTTAACCTCTGCTCCCTCTCTCCCTCCTCTCTTGCCTCCTCTGTCACTGCTTCCCTCCCCCCTTGAATCTTTCTCCAATCTCCCCTCTAAATCTGCTGCATCTTCTTTGCTCTCCTCTCTCTCCTCATCACTTGAAATATTATCTCCTCTTGTCTCTAGGCAAGAACTGCAAGAATTGTAGGATTAGTCCAGGGATGTATTCTCTGCAGAGCCTGGGCAGACCTACCTCCTACAGAACAAAATTAAGACACCCATGGGAGTAGTCATCCTGTGGTGGCCCTACTGAGTCCCAGAGGTCTACTATCAAGCTATAGAGGCAGAAGTAGCCCAGATGCTACATGAGGTCATCATTGAGGAATGCACCAGCCCCAGGTCTAGCCCCATCGTCATCATACCCAAACCTGACAAAAGCCTCTGGCTCTGCAATGACTTCTAGAGGCTGAAGGACATATCAGACTTTGAGGGGAGGAGCAGCCAAATGCAGGACTGATGGCAAACCCAAAGAAATGCCATCTGTGGCTGATCAAGGCACAGTACTATGGGTACTGCATAAGCCAGGTTCTCCTGAAAACCTAAGAGAGGAAAACTGAAGCTGTCTGCAATTACCTCTGGCCTACCACCAAGAAACAGGTACATGCCTTTGTGGGGCTGGTGGGCTACTACCAGCACTTTGTGCCTAACTTTGCCTCCATAGCTTCTCTGTTTCAGATCTCACCAGGAAGGGAGAGCCCAATAAGGTCCACTGGAACCCTTGCTGAGGAAGCATTCCAGGCTTTCAAAACTGCTCTTATAAGCTCACCAGTCCTGAGGAATCCTGACTTCCAGCACTCCTTCCTGGTACACACAGATGCATTAGAGACTGGTTTAGGAGCTGTGCTGTTGCAAGACTTCAAGGGAGAAGAGCACCCCATAGTCTACATTAGCTGGAATCTGACACCTACAGCAGTAGAGTGAAAAGCCCTCACCATCAAATTGGCTGTAGAGAAGCTCCAGTACTACTTAACAGGCAGACACTTCACCCTCATCACTGACCATGCCCTACTTCAAAGGATGGCCAAAGGGGAAAAAATTAAACCACAGAATAACACATTATCTCTCTTCAGGGCTTCTTATTCCAGGTACAACACTGGACAGGAGCCTGCAATGGCAATGCAGACATTCTGTCCTGATGGCATGTGCTCTGGGCACAGTCTTCTCTGATGGTCAGCTCGGAGCTGTGTGTGTGTGTGGGGGGGCAGGCAGTGTAATGACAGCAGACTGGCAGCTGTCTTCTCCCTCTCTGCAGGTGCTCCTTGCTGCAGCACCACTGTGGTGCTGGACAGCACCCCACTCTCCACACCGAAACTCAACAGTGGCAGTTCAACACCACCAGCAGGAAACAGAGCCTAACACACACACACACACACACACACACACACACACACACACACACACACACACACACACACACACACACACAAGGAGGGGAGCAGCCAAATGCAACATAATGGTAATAGATAATTCATTGTAGTTTTAAGCTGAAGTCTACTTTGTTGAACTTATCAACTATTTACTGATACAGACTTGAGTAAAGTGGAAAGTTATTATGGCAATTGTAAGCTGAAGCCATTGTCGTAAAACTGTTTGTATCAATTACAGTCCAAGGCCATATTCAGTTTCTAAGTGCATCTTTAGGTTGTCAATGTGGGGCCATCCTCAGCAAGAGCGAAATGATGAATAATACATAATACATTTTATTTATAAGCGCCTTTCATGACACTCAAGGACACTTTACAAGAATAAAACAGATAAAATAAACAACAGAAAAACTACACAATATAAAAAAGAAAGAAGACAATCCAAATAAGAACATGTATATGGAAAAAAGTGCAGGTTTCTAGATTGAACAATGTGGAAACCAGAAGTGACAAAAGTGGTTGAAGAAAAGTGGTTGCCTATGTTGCCACTGTTCACAAAAAAAAAAAAACGACTAAGTGTGAGCTAAGAAATTAACCAATTGAGGACAATGCCAACACAACTCTCCAGGTGTTCCATTAGTAGAGTCTGGTCCACAGTGTCAGAAGCTGCAGTTAAATTAAGTAAAACCATAATTGAAACACCAGATTCAGCAGCAAATAACAAATCATTGGTTACTTTTAAGAGATCAAATTCCCTACTGTGAAATGGCATTATGGGAAACAAGCTGGCAACAGGAACAGGTTGAGGGCTCATGCGCACCATGCTCTCCTGTCAAGCATCCTGCTAGTCAACATTCAATCGCCGAAGAACAAGCTTGATGACTTAGGACCAAGGTTAAGTTCCAAAGGAAAATTTGGGACTGCAACATCCTCTTCTTCACTGAGACATGGATGAACCCAGTGGTACCAGAGTTCTTCTTAGTTTACTGCATGAAGAGGAGAATGGAGTCAGGAAAGAGAAGGGAAGGTGGATGATGGTAAACAGCAGCTGGTGCAACAAATTGCGAATTGTTCCTCTTACATGCTCCTGCACAGCCAACCTGGAACTCCTGACTATCAAATGTTGGCTTTTCCACCTTTTACCTTTACCTCAGTCATAGTCAGTGCCATTTATATTGCACCTCAAGCAAATAGCTTATATGAAGTACATGAGGCTCTCAATCAACACCAGCATCATCGCCAGGTCACTGCACTTATGGTGGCAGGGGTCTTTAACAGTGTCAAATTCAAATGTGCTGTGCCAATCTTCCACCAACACATCATCTGCCTCACCAGGGGTGAAAGAATCCTCAACCATTACTACACTCCATTCAAAGATGGTTGCAAGGCACAGTCTCATCCACCATCTTCCTCATGCCTAGATACAAACAAAAGCTGAAATAGGAAGCTCAGGTTCATAGGAAGATTGTGTAGCTCTGATTACATTACTGTGTTTAGGTAAGTGATCATGGGATTTATCAGAGAGCTAGCAGATGATATAGTCCACAAAACCATCATTAGAACATTTCGAAACCAGAAACCATGGGTAGATCAAACCATCCCCGATGCTCTGAGATCTGGCACTGTAGCTTAGGGATAAATGCATTTATTAGGGATAAAATTAGTTTAAAGTCTAGTTTAAAATATGTTTAAAGTGTTTATTTTTCTGTAAAGTTTCTTTGTGACAGTGTCTGTTTTTAAAAGCGCTACACAAATAAACTGACTTGACTTATAATGTGGGGCTCATGACCAGGAACATACACAAGTACAAGGCTGCATCCTATGACTTGCAAAGAGTAGTGAAGGAGGTGAAACAGCATTATGTGAGGAAACTAGAGTCACAGTTCCAACAGAGTGGCTCTAGGAGTCTGTGGCAGGGACTGAGAATGATAATGTCATCCTCCAGAATAGTGATGGGCCTCTGGTAGATGAGATGAACACTTTTTATAATTATGTCGAGGCTGCAGCTAACAGCACTAACAATGCTCGCAGTGCTCACAGTGCTACAATGCTAATGGGAACATGCATGCCAAATGTGTCAGAGCACAGCTTGGAGCACAATGTGAGGAAGGCTTTCAGGAGAGTGAACTGAAAGCCAGCAGTTAACAATGAAGGTAGAGTTAGAAGTGACCACATGGTCATAAGTATATAATGAGTTCAGCAGGGGGCTCAGGACACAACCCTGGGATGCTCCAGTGCTGAGGGTGAAGGAGAGTGAGACATGTCTGTCCACTCATAAAGGAAGGCAGCAGGACAAGATGGTATCTCAGGTCAGGTCCTTAGAGCCTGCATTGACGAGCTAGCACTGGTGTTCTTAGAGATATTCAAGCTCTCCCTGGCACAGTTGGGATTTCCTACATGCTTTAAACAATCCATTATGAATCCTGTCCCAAAAATACTCCAGCCTGTCTGCGTAAATGATTATTGCCCAGTAGGCCTGACCTAGTTGTGATGAAGTGCTTTGAAAGGCTGGTTAGAGATTTCATCATCTTTTCATTACTTGACACCCTGGATCCATTTCAGTTCACATACTATCTCAATCGCTCCACCAATGATGCCATCCAATACCTCCTACACAACCCTGAGCCATCTGGAGACCAGGAACGAAAATTATGTAAAAATGTTGTTCATTGACCATCTCAGTGTTTAACACCATAATTCTATCCAAACTCACCACCAAGTTGGAGGACCTGGGACTTAGCCTGTCCCTGTGTAAGTTGATCTCCAACTTCCTGAAAGGCAGACCACAAGCAGTACGAGTGGACAGACATGTCTCACTCTCCTTCACCCTCAGCACTGGAGCATCCCAGGGTTGTGTCCTGAGCCCCCTGCTGAACTCATTATATACTTATGACCATGTGGTCACTTCTAACTCTACCACCATTGTTAAGTTTGATGATGATATTGTTGTAGTGGGCCTGATCTTTGATAAGGATGAGAATGCCTACATGGAGGGGATTAAAAGCCTGAAGAACTGGACAACCTTCTCTGGAATGTCAGCAGGACAATGGAGTTGACAGTGCAGCTAGCATTGCAGGGAAGTGAGGGTGAAACAACTTTTGCCCTATGGCATATAAGTTGCATAAATCAGCAACAGATGAACATACGGTATGCTGAGGAACATGTAGCCATCATAAATCTGTATCATTGATATTATTGAGACATGCAGAACAGACAAATGTCTACAAATCATGTACAATTTTTTTTCTATACAGTATGTGTGGCATGAGATCTAATCAAAATTGCAACCTCCACCTCGAACACTGTCAGAGGTCCACCACCTGCCAAATCCCAATTCAGCTCCTGTATATCAGATCAAAATCCTCGAAGAACACAGATGAGTCAATAAAAACACAAACACCAGAAGTGACATACCTACTTAGATCAAAAGGTGCAGGCTATCTGTTGGTACCTCACATAGTGAAGGCTACATCAGGGGCAGAGTCTTTTCTTAGAAAGCCCCACAGTTTTGGAACAGTCTTCCAAGAAATGTTCAGGACTCGGACACAATCTCAGTGTTTAAGTCTAGGCTGGAAATATTTGTTTAGTCAAGCCTTTTGTTAATAGCTTTTTATTAGGTAAAGGAGTATATCTGGAGGGTCTTCAGGCATAGGTTGTTTTGGTAAACTGGGATGTATGGATGCTGTCAACCCCCTACTCTTACATGTTCACTCAGGTTTGTTGACAGTGGAGTGACTGGCTGCTTTATGTACCAGGGCTCCCCCATGTCTGTGTTACCTTCTGGCTCTCCCTTTTACTTATACTGTCATAGTTAATCTTGCCGGAGTCCCTGCTTGCACTCAGCACATAAGGTATACTGTTCTTAACCATTAGGTGGCAACAGGCATACCTAACAACCTGTGTTCTCTCTCCCTCTCTCTGTCTCTGTCTCTCCCTCTGTCTGTCTCTCTCTGTCGAGTTACACGTCAAACTTGAGATACCAGTGATGCTGGCTTCTCCTGCTCTTTGGACCTGCCTGATCCATCCTGATGCCCGACATCTGGCTGGCGTCACATCACTCCTGTGGAAGCTGGCCCCATATGGACAATTGAAAAATACATTTAGGATATGGCTCTGGACACTTACAGTTTTACTACGATGGTTTATCTTAACTTAACTTGACTTATCAGCAACAAGTCCAAAAAGCCAGGGTCTGTCATGGCATGGGGTTGTGTCAGTGCTCTTGGCAAAAGTAACTTACACTTCTGTGACATTAATGCAGAAAAGTACATTGAGATTTTGAAGCAACATATGGTGCCTTCAATGACAACTTTTCCAGGGATATTTCAACAAAACAATGCAAAACCACATTCTACACACATTACAAAGGAATGTCTTTGGAAGGAGAGGGTGTCGTCCACTCTGTTCCCAATAGAGAATGCGTGGAGAATTTTGAAATGAAAAATGTCAATGATGACCCTGTACTGTTACACACCTTAAGACCTGTTTACAGGAAGAATGGGACAAAATAACATCACTTGGTGTCTTCAGTCCCTAAACATATTTTAAGTGTTGTGAGAAGGAATGGCAACATTATAAAATGCTTTACTGTCCAAAATTTTGAATAGGTTGCAATAACCAAAATTGAAATAAATGTTTATTTTGAAAAAGAAAAAAATCCTGAGGTAAAACATCAAATAATACGCTGTTGTACTGTTTCATGTGGAGTCATAGGAGGGCCATGAAAAATAAGTCAATAAATCTGCAAAAGTATAAGAAATGTTGAAAAAAAAATGAAACCAAATAGAAATAAAATAATGGGAAAATAAATGCAGAAATAAAAATTAAAATATAATAAGAAGAAAATGGGCAGCACTGTGGTGTAGTGGTTAGCACTGTTGCCTCACAGCAAAAAGGTTTTGGGTTTGAGCCCAGTGGTCGATGGGGGCCTTTCTGTATGGAGTTTGCATGTTCTCCCTGTGTCTGCATGGGTTTTCTCTGGATGCTCTGGTTTCCCCCACAGTCCAGAAATCTGCAGGTTAGGTTAGTTGGTAGCTCTAAATTGATCATAGGTGTGAATGGTTGTTTGTCTGTGTGTGAGCCCTGTGATGACCTGGCAACTTGTCCAGAGTGCACCCCAGCTCTCGACCATAGTCAGCTGGAGTAGGCTCCAGCTTGCCCACAACTCTGCACAGGATAAGCGGCTACAGATAATGGATGGAATAAGAAAATGAAAAGAGAATAAGAAAATAAATGCAGAAGTGAAAATAAATGATTTTTTATTGCTTTTGCTCTTCCATATTGTCTTCCCCTAATTTATTTCTTTTCCCCTATTGCTTTTTCATTTGCTTATATGGCCAAGCTGTCAATCAATTAGCTTTGGGCAGGCCTTCCAATTGCGCACATGATTCAGGATGCTTGCTTGGAACCACAATGTCATCACTACAACCAGAAATTCTGAAATTACCATTATGAAATTACACTTAAAAAAAATAATTTACCTGATTTAAATGTGTACATTGGTTGTATATGAATAAACTGAGTTGCATTTACAGTTTGTTTTCATACAGCTAGCATGATTTGATAGATTTCCGGAATAAAAGCATCTCAAATTTTTCTGATTTAGAGTTGTGTGTGTGTACATCCCATTTTATCCACTATTTGGTCTTGCCAGTTCCTAGTCCCTCCCTTTGGGATGCAGTCTGAAGTCTTGAAAAGTCCATGAACATCTACTGCCTTGCTAACCACAGACATAAGTTTAAAGCAAATCTAATGTCTGAAAACATGTTCAGATATTTATTGATTCTTTACTATTATCTGTCTAATGTGTGTGTTTTTATGTTCTGTTTCTTGTGTGCAGACCAATAGCATGTGCTTCCGGAAAAAGACCTCTTCTGTGAGAAGGCGGTACAGTGAATTTGTGTGGCTACGTCAGAGATTACAGGACAATGCTCTTCTCGTGTGAGTAAACTCCAGGGTAATTCTTTGCTCTAAAACTTAAAAAGACCATGTATCTTGTTTACATTTATCAATATACTATTTGACTGTAATAAGAGAAAAAGGACAGAAACATGACAAAACCTTTACTATAATGAATAATTCTATGAATATGCATTTTGGGTTGCCACAACCCTATATGGTTTGCCCATAATTAGAAATACCTGAAGACAAGAAAACAATATTTTGCAGTGACAATAGGCAATAGTGAGATGCAGCTAAGCATTTTTGAGCTTCAGGTGAATGGTCAATGAGGAGATAAATGGGCTGACAGAAATATAAGTTTAGTTATTGACATACATTTTAAATATATAATTTGTTATTTCCAAGATCAGTTGTTCAGTTACTAGTCAGCATCTACCTGGCTAAATACTCATTAGCTTTATCATGTTTTGAGATAAATGGGGAAATACATTATGTGGGCTAAAATAGTCGAATTTTAGATTTTGGCATAATCTCAGAGTATAATATCTAGATTTACTCAAATCCTGTTAGAAATTCATTAAAAAAGAATGAAAAATGCCCTTCAGACTTTGTACTGGTGATCATGTATTTATAAGGAAAACCCTTCATGTTTGGTATCAAAATACAGATTTCTCACTCAGTAGATTCAGAATTCATTTTGGCATAATTAAATTAGTAGTCAATGAAATGGTATAAAACAAACTTGTCTTTGTACTAACAGAATTTGTCTTATGGGATACTAATCCCTTGTCAAGTCAAGTTTATTTGTACAGCAAATTTAACAACAGACATTGTTGCAAAGCAGCTTTACAGAAAAAAGCTGTTGCTATGCATGATCTGTAGAAGGCTTCTGATTGGCTGTATTGCAAACTGTGCATGTGAAGAAGCACTGCAGGCAATAAGTGTTCTTATAGATCATGCATAGCATAGTTCCTATATGAACCATAGCAGAGGAAATCACTCTTAAATTTAAAGCTCTTAAACATAAAGCAGATACGCAGAACCTTTATTTTTAAATACATTTCTGAGTGGATAGTATCTCCATCCTTGACTCTTGTATGCTGCATAAATGGGAATTAAAAAATATATATATATTTTTGAGAGTTAAAATCAACTGCAAAGTTGGCATTTGAGCTGCCCCGCTGAGCCAGCCATCCCTGAGTGCGTGACGTCCAGTGATGGGAATAACGGCGTTAGAATAAACGGCGTTACTAACGGCGTTACTTTTTTTAGTAACGAGTAATCTAACTAATTACTTTTTACATCGTTATAACGCCGTTCCCGTTACTTACAATAAAATACTATGCGTTACTTTATTAAAGCTGTTTTCATCTGGCACGCTGCTCGTTCAGCCTTTCTTTACTCTGCTTTAGTGTGGGGCGGGGAGACACGAGACAACGGCACAGTAAGCCAATCAGAGTAGATTTGGACAACATATGTAGGTAGGCCACGCCTACTGCACTACTGCGCACGCTTTCAATCGGAAGAGCCAGCGATGGCGAGCGGTCAGCCCAGCACTGCGCTTTCACACTGGAAATACAGCCAGCACTTTTCACTACTTGAAATAAAAGGCAAGAGTGTTTACGTGCAATGCACATTATGTCGAGGAACAAAGCGTTTGTCCTCGTCAGTGGCCAGTAATTAGTAACATAATTTTAATAACTGCAAAAATATATTATATTTGATAGATGTCTTATCTCACATTGTCCCACAAAAATATTAATATAGTGTAGATAATGTTACTAACTGGTTCTGTTAAGTGTCCATTTCAGTCATTAAACACATTTAACATTCACTTTTATTATGATTACACTAATTGAATTTGATTTTTTTTTTTTTTTTTTTTGGGGGGGGGAACAAAATGTAACGGAATAATTACTTTCCCTGGTAATTAGTTACTTTTATGACAAAGTAACTCCGTTACTAACTCAGTTACTTTTTGGGAAAAGTAACTAGTAACTATAACTAATTACTTTTTGAAAGTAACGTGCCCAACACTGGTGACGTCACAGCGGTAACCGGTTTTAAGGCCGAGGCCTTTGACAGCTAGAGACCAAAGTCATATAAATAAAAATTTATGGTGAAAGTAAGAAATACCGTTACCGACTTGCTCAACTAAGACTGATTTGACTTCACTGATTGTGGGTTGACTCTCATTAAAACAGGATAGGTGTTATAACTTATGCAACATACATGTACATGCATGCATTTTCACTGATAAAACGGAAAAGGCTAATTAAATAATCAGATGAACTGAGAATCACATTCTGAAGCAAATTAAATAATCTTATACCGGTAATTTAAACACACAATACAAGTTACATGTATTAATCTAAATGCAGGTAAACAACGTGGTGTTTTTGTTGTTTTTTTATCCAAATGAGAGTCGGAGCTTACCCATCTGTGTTCTCACTTCTTGAAGGCCGATCTTGTGGCCGATTGTTTTGAAACAATCTGACTTTCAGTTGTTCGTTCAGTTCTCCGTTCATTCACTTCTTCCACATAAGGGCGAGATGGCAGCAACATCCAGTGGAGAAATCAGAAGGCTGCTCCACTCATTCGCCATACTGACTACTCCACCATTACTGCTCGGCTCAGGCAATTACTAAAACCCGTGACGGAACGGGATGTCACCGGTTTTAGCAACAACCACAGGGAGGTCACTGCCTGAGCGATATGTCCCGTCCTGGGTTTTACCAACAACCCTCGGCTCATGCTCTGGGAGGACTGGTGCAACTAAACTCACTTTCCTTTTAAAAAATAAATAAATAAAATAAATAAATACTTTCCTTTTCTTGTAATTTTATTTATTTGTTGGTACTGCACCCTCTTTCAATACGGGCTTATAGCCAACGCTCCTCAACTAGGGTGACCACCTGCTCATAAGCCCAAGGGGGGGACAAGGGGTATGTTTTTGAGGGACAATGTGGGACGCCGCCCCCACTGCGAGTGACAAGTCTCCATTTAGTTTTCAGTGGACTAACAGGAATTGTAGTGGCTCAGCACCACAGAAACAGTAGAAAAAGTCTCTTAACTCACAACCGCAGTCACTTTGTCAGCTAGAGAGTCGTTTTTAGGTCGGAGGAAAGCATCCATAGATTTAGACGTTTCTTTCTGTTGCACACGTTTCTTGTGAGTCTCCGCGAGCCTGTGTCGTTTCACATCGTATTCCCCGCCATGGAACTAAGATCCATGCATGCATGTCCGATTGAGAAAGATGTTTTGCAAAGGTCACAAAAAGCCCTCTCGGTATCCCCCTCAACCCCTTTCAGCCACAAATACTCATTTTCCCACTCTTTCCTGTACATACACCTTCTCTTTTTAACTGGAGGTGGCGGTGCCTCACCTGCCATCTCCCCGGTACCTTTCTCCATTTTTTAATATGAAAGCAATGCATGCGTTGCACCTGCGTCCCTCGTCACTGTCTGTGCACGTGAGTGCGGTGTCATGGCAACAACAAAAAGTTGACAACAACCAGTCAGTTGTGAGGGGTGTGTGTGTGGTTTTGTTCTACAGTCTATAGTGGCGACGGTGGTGTGCTGAAATGTCAAGTAATATTCGTTTGGCTGCCTGGGTGGCCCGGGGAGAGCGACATCCCCCTCAGCAAGCATCAATTATGCGGGACACGTTCTGAATTTGCGGGACGCATAAATTCGGCTTCAAATGCTGTACGCGCACGCGCTATGCGGGACAGGTGGTCACCCTATCCTCAACAGATCAGAGGTCTCATACGAGTCTTCAGTAAAATGTGCAGAGCAGAGGAGAGACCACTTCATAGGCGCCCAATGTGCCCGTGAACTTCTCGCAAAACGCGTCCAAATCTTTGCAGTTTGAACATTCTTGGTCCATGAATGCAATGTAAATCCACCTTCTGTCATGTTGCTGCACCGGCCAGCAACACATCTACGTGGCATGGCGATAAATTAGCTCAAAATAGAGGATCTGAGTTGCAGTCAGCTCTGTGTTTTAGTATAGTGGAAATGACGATGAAACCAATAGACTTCCTGCTGTGATCTTACGGACGTCAAGGTCATTCACTCAGACCGCTACCTGTATGAATCACTTTAATTGTAAAAATTACTATATTAGATTTATTGTTAATGCTTAAAAATATTCCTATGCCATTCTTGAGGTCTCAAGGCATTTATAAACGAAAGTGAGGCCATGGTTCTGCGTATATGCTTTAAATCGCAACGGATTTCTTTTCACAACCCTGGGAAGAGGATATTATAACTGAAACCACTAACAATGAAAATGAATTTGAGGATGACTTTGACCCAAAAAAGAATGATTTCATCTTCGTCGTGGAAAGTGCTGCTTATAGTGGATATGCCACTGATGCCAGTAGGAGAAACCTTTAAAATGTAGGTGAGTCACATTTTCTATATCTTGTGGGCTGTTGCTATGATTTTTCTGGAGTGTACTGTGGAAGTTGTTATTGCAAGGGGCATCATAAGCACAGTGGGAATCACCATAAATTTAATAAGTATGAGTTTACATTTTGAAGTCTTCCAGAAGCCTAATATTACATCATTGCGTTTATATGCACTGTGTGGGCAATGTGTAGCAATGAAGGCTCATGAAAAAGTAAGCAACCTTAAACCTTGATGAGAAGTTTCAATCACATTCAATTCCAAGACTTTGATAAAAAAAACTGATATGTAATTCATGTGTACACACACAGATGGGCCTTTCTTTTTCATGTCCTTATATTTTTTAATTGACAAGAATGGATTATTATGCTGAGTGCCTTCAGTGGCTGCACATGACAGACTAGATTAAATTTAATTAAATTGGCCTCATATCTTTTGTTAGGCTGGTTTCCAACAGCTCAATGAACTCTTCTTTTTTCCAGCTGCACATGCTGTACATGGCTTATAGCCAACTCAGCACTATGTGTCTCGTCGATTTCATAGAATAACTAATATATATATATATATATATATATATATATATATATATATATATATATATATAGGTGCTTGAAAGTTTGTGAGCCCTTTAGAATTTTCTACATTTCTGCATAAATATGACCTAAAACATAATCAGATTTTCACACAAGTCCTAAAAGTAGATAAAGAGAACCCAATTAAACAAACAAGACAAAAATATTATACTTGGTCATTTATTTATTGAGGAAAATGATCCAGTATTACATATCAGTGAGTGGCAAAAGTACGTGAACCTCTAGGATTAGCAGTTCATTTGAAGGTGAAATTAGAGTCAGGTGTTTTCAATCAGTGGGATGACAATCAGGTGTGAGTGGGCACCCTGTTCTACAACCCTGATTCCAAAAAAGTTGGGACAAAGTACAAATTGTAAATAAAAATGGAATGCAATGATGTGGAAGTTTCAAAATTCCATATTTTATTCAGAATAGAACATAGATGACATATCAAATGTTTAAACTGAGAAAATCTGTCATTTAAAGAGAAAAATTAGGTGATTTTAAATTTCATGACAACAACACATCTCAAAAAAGTTGGGACAAGGCCATGTTTACCATTGTGAGACATCCCCTTTTCTCTTTACAACAGTCTGTAAACGTCTGGGGACTGAGGAGACAAGTTGCTCAAGTTTAGGGATAGGAATGTTAACCCATTCTTGTCTAATGTAGGATTCTAGTTGCTCAACTGTCTTAGGTCTTTTTTGTCGTATCTTCCGTTTTATGATGTGCCAAATGTTTTCTATGGGTGAAAGATCTGGACTGCAGGCTGGCCAGTTCAGTACCCGGACCCTTCTTCTACGCAGCCATGATGCTGTAATTGATGCAATATGTGGCTTGGCATTGTCATGTTGGAAAATGCAAGGTCTTCCCTGAAAGAGACGTCGTCTGGATGGGAGCATATGTTGCTCTAGAACCTGGATATACCTTTCAGTATTTATGGTGTCTTTCCAGATGTGTAAGCTGCCCATGCCACACGCACTAATGCAACCCCATACCATCAGAGATGTAGGCTTCTGAACTGAGCGCTGATAACAACTTGGGTCGTCCTTCTCCTCTTTAGTCCGAATGACACGGCGTCCCTGATTTCCATAAAGAACTTCAAATTTTGAATCGTCTGACCACAGAACATTTTTCCACTTTGCCACAGTCCATTTTAAATGAGCCTTGGCTCAGAGAAGACGTCTGCGCTTCTGGATCGTGTTTAGATACGGCTTCTTCTTTGAACTATAGAGTTTTAGCTGGCAACGGCGGATGGCACGGTGGATTGTGTTCACAGATAATGTTCTCTGGAAATATTCCTGAGCCTGTTTTGTGATTTCCAATACAGAAGCATGCCTGTATGTGATGCAGTGCCGTCTAAGGGCCCGAAGATCACGGGCACCCAGTATGGTTTTCCGGCCTTGACCCTTACGCACAGAGATTCTTCCAGATTCTCTGAATCTTTTGATGATGATATGCACTGTAGATGATGATATGTTCAAACTCTTTGCAATTTTACACTGTCAAACTCCTTTCTGATATTGCTCCACTATTTGTCGGCACAGAATTAGGGGGATTGGTGATCCTCTTCCCATCTTTACTTCTGAGAGCTGCTGCCACTCCAAGATGCTCTTTTTATACCCAGTCATGTTAATGACCTATTGCCAATTGACCTAATGAGTTGCAATTTGGTCCTCCAGCTATTCCTTTTTTGTACCTTTAACTTTTCCAGACAGGGCGGCATGGTGGTGTAGTGGTTAGCACTGTCGCCTCACAGCAAGAAGGTCCTGGGTTTGAGCCCCGTTGCCGGCGAGGGCCTTTCTGTGTGGAGTTTGCATGTTCTCCCCGTGTCCATGTGGGTTTCCTCCGGGTGCTCCGGTTTCCCCCACAGTCCAAAGACATGCAGGTTAGGTTAACTGGTGACTCTAAATTGACCGTAGGTGTGAATGTGAGTGTGAATGGTTGTCTGTGTCTATGTGTCAGCCCTGTGATGACCTGGCGACTTGTCCAGGGTGTACCCCGCCTTTCGCCCATAGTCAGCTGGGATAGGCTCCAGCTTGCCTGTGACCCTGTAGAACAGGACAAAGCAGCTAGAGATAATGAGATGAGATGAGAACTTTTCCAGCCTCTTATTGCCCCTGTCCCAACTTTGAGATGTGTTGCTGTCATGAAATCTCAAATGAGCCAATATTTGGCATGAAATTTCAAAATGTCTCACTTTCGACATTTGATATGTTGTCTATGTTCTATTGTGAATACAATATCAGTTTTTGAGATTTGTAAATTATTGCATTCTGTTTTTATTTACAATTTGTAGTTTGTCCCAGCTTTTTTGGAATTGGGGTTGTATTAAAAGAACAGGGATCTATCAAAGTCTAATCTTCACAACATATGCTTGTGGAAGTGTATCATGGTATGAACAAAGGAGATTTCTGAGGACCTCAGAAAAAGCATTGTTGATGCTCATCAGGCTGGAAAAGGTTAGAAAACCATCTCTAAGAGTTTGGACTCCACCGATCCACAGTCAGACAGATTGTGTACAAATGGAGGAAATTCAAGACCATTGTTACCCTCTCCAGGAGTGGTCGACCAACAAAGATCACTCCAAGAGCAAGGCGTGTAATAGTCGGCGAGGTCACAAAGGACCCCAGGGTAACTTCTAAGCAACTGAAGGCCTCTCTCACATTCACTAATGTTAATGTTCATGAGTCCACCATCAGGAGAACACTGAACAACAATGGTGTGCATGGCAGGGTTGCAAGGAGAAAGCCACTGCTCTCCAAAAAGAACATTGCTGCTCGTCTGCAGTTTGCTAAAGATTACGTGGACAAACCAGATGGCCATTGGAAAAATGTTTTGTGGACGGATGAGACCAAAATAGAACTTTTTGGTTTAAATGAGAAGCGTTATGTTTGGAGAAAGGAAAACACTGCATTCCAGCATAAGAACCTTATCCCATCTGTGAAACATGTTGGTGGTAGTATCATGGTTTGGGCCTGTTTTGCTGCATCTGGGCCAGGATGGTTTGCCATCATTAATGGAACAATTAATTCTGAATTATACCAGTGAATTCTAAAGGAAAATGTCAGGACATCTGTCCATGAACTGAATCTCAAGAGAAGGTGGGTCATGCAGCAAGACAGTGACCCTCAGCACACAAGTCGTTCTAAGAATGGTTAAAGAAGAATAAAGTTAATGTTTTGGAATGGCTAAGTCAAAGTCCTGACCTTAATCCAATTGAAATGTTGTAGAAGGACCTGAAGCGAGCAGTTAATATGAGGAAACCCACCAACATCTCAGAGTTGAAGCTGTTCTGTATGGAGGAATGGACTAAAATTCCTCCAAGCCGGTGTGCAGGACTGATCAACAGTTACTGGAAACGTTTAGCTGCAGTTATTGCTGCACAAGGGGATCACACCAGATACACAAGGGGGTCACACAAGGTTCACATACTTTTGCCATTCACAGATATGTAATATTGGATCATTTTCCTCAATAAATACATGAGCAATTCTAATATTTTTGTGCCATTTGTTTAACTTGGTTCTCTTTATCTACTTTTAGGACTTGTATGAAAATCTGATGATGTTTTAGGTCATATTTATGCAGAAATATACAACGTAGAAAATTCTACAGGGTTCACAAACTTTCAAGCACCACTGTGTGTGTGTGTGTGTGTGTGTGTGTGTGTGTGTGTTTCCACTGCATTTGAAATATGGACATAAAATCTGTTAAAAATATTTAACTTTATTCACTTTTTTTAACACACTGCTATTTATTTGAACACACACACACACACACACACACACACACACACACACAATGGTGAGAAAAATCACCCTGCGAGTGAAGGGTCTGCAGGCTGAAACAGCTTGATGAAAGAGATCAGAAGAGAATGACTAGACTGTTCTGAGCTGCCAGGAAAATATCATCTATTTTACCACTCTTTTCAACCCTGGTGAGCAGAAAAGCATCTTAGTATGCACATCAAACCTTGTGATGGATGGGCTAAAACTGCAGAACACAAGATCAGTTTCTACTCCTCTCATCCACGAACAAGAATCTGCCCAGTTTGGGTGAACTTATGCCCATGATAGCCTCAGTTCTCTGTTCTTCCCTGAGAGGAGTGGAACTCAATGTAGTCTTCCACTATTGTAGGCCATTTACCTCAAGGTTCAATCTTTTGTGCATGCTGAGATGCTTTTTTGCTTACCACAGTTGTAAAGAGTGATTATTTGAGTTACTGTATTCTTCCTGGCAGCTTAAACCAATCTTGCCATTTTCCTCTGACCTCTATTAACAACAAGGCATTTCCACCCACAGAACTGTCACTCACTCGGTGGGTTATTTTTGTATGTTTGTTTTTTGCACCATTCTGTGTAAACTATAGAGACTGTTGTGTGTGAAAATCCCAGGGGATCAGCAGTCTCTGAAATTCTGAAACCAGCCTGTCTGATAGAAACAACCATGCCACAGTTATAGTACATTTTCGCCCATTCTAATGTTTGATTTGAACATTAACTAAAGCTCTTGACCTGTAGCTGCATGATTTTATGCATTGTGCTGCTGCCATATGTTTGGCTGATGAGATAACTGCATGAACGTACAGGTGTTCCTAATAAAGTGGAGGGCGAGTGTATATATCAGGGTTAATATGATGAAAACTATGACTAAAACTAAAATAACCAGTGGAAAAAATAATTTTAACTGAAATAAAATGACAGTTAAAAAATGAAAACTAAATAAAAAATTCAATGAGCAACACAGATGAAATAGAATTGCAAGTAAAACCAGCTTTGTTTTAATTTTCGTTTTGTTTTCCCCCTTGAGACAGTAACAGACAAGTTCCAGAAGGGGTCAGTAAAGCCTGCTGCCTTAAAACTCCAAAAAAGAGGAAAAAAATGTTAGTTGTGTAATACCTGAAAAACTAACACTAAAAATAGATAGATAGCAGGGGCGCAGATAGGATTTTTGAACTGGGGGGGACTGAGCTGTCAGCAAATGATTCCATTTTTTTTGTGTATATATATATATATATATATATATATATATATATATATATACACACACACACACTACCGTTCAAAAGTTTGGCGTCACTTTGAAATGTCCTTATTTTTGAAAGAAAAGCACTGTTCTTTTCAATGAAGATCACTTTAAACTAATCAGAAATCCACTCTATACATTGCTAATGTGGTAAATGACTATTCTAGCTGCAAATGTCTGGTTTTTGGTGCAATATCTCCATAGGTGTATAGAGGCCCATTTCCAGCAACTCTCACTCCAGTGTTCTAATGGTACAATGTGTTTGCTCATTGCCTCAGAAGGCTAATGGATGATTAGAAAACCCTTGTACAATCATGTTAGCACAGCTGAAAACAGTTGAGCTCTTTAGAGAAGCTATAAAACTGACCTTCCTTTGAGCAGATTGAGTTTCTGGAGCATCACATTTGTGGGGTCGATTAAATGCTCAAAATGGCCAGAAAAATGTCTTGACTATATTTTCTATTCATTTTACAACTTATGGTGGGAAATAAAAGTGTGACTTTTCATGGAAAACACAAAATTGTCTGGGTGACCCCAAACTTTTGAACGGTAGTGTGTATACATGTTATTTCACCTCCCTCACTGCCATCACCAGGAACTACCTGCAGGCCAGGACAATGATAACATTTTAACATAGCCTATGGAAATCCAAAGTTTACACATTATCATCACGCACAGAAATTGCAAAACTGCAAAACTAGTTTTAAAACCGCTAAGTTCCAACTGTTAAACATAGCGAGAGGCTGGGCTACGTGTGTGTGTGTAAAGTGTAAACCAGTGCATCCTGACTTTCTAACTATGCCTGTGTGTTGCGTGCGCGGCAGTCAGTCAACAACTCTTCGCAAAGTTTCCTTATGAAACAATATGTTCGCTGAAATTATGGCAGGGAACGCCAGATTAAACATTAAAACTGCCTTCTGAGCACTGTATCTACAGGCTACCACCAAAAGAAGGAGGCTACCAGAAAGGCATCTCTACTCCATATGATTTTACTTTCACTACGACATTACTTTGAACAGACTATCAAAAAATTGCAAGGTGATATGATAAAGTAAGGCACAGTTTACTTACAGTCATTTAAAAAACAACAACAACAACAATAACAACAACAACAACGATGCAATCGTTTTCTGCCTTTTGGCACCCTTCATCATGCTGTGTTGGGGTCCTGAACTAGGAGGAGCTGTCCCCGATATGCCTGTCAAACTTGTGGGTAATCATAGCAACCAAGCTCGAGCTCGCAACCTGTGCAGTCTGCGCAGTTGCAACTATGTATGTACTGCTGTGCACCTCAATAAACCGAATGGTAATTAGTGTTTTGATTTTTCCGTGAGGTTTGCCTTATGCAAAGAAAGACAGCATAGACGTTTTTTCCTCCCTATAAGTGGGGGGGGGGGGGGACCGAACGAGGTGAATTTAAATCTGGGTGGGACGAATCCCCCCCGTCCCCCCCTCTATCTGCGCCCATGATAGATAGATAGATAGATAGATAGATAGATAGATAGATAGATAGATAGATAGATAGATAGATAGAAACTTAACTAAATAAAAACTAAATGGAAACTACTTGTGCACATATAAAACTAACTAAAAGTAAAAAACAAATTGAAATACTAAATAAAAATAAAATATGAAAATTTCATAACTCTCATGACTCTGGTGAATATATACACCAATCAGCCATAACATTAAACCCACCTGCCTATTGTATAGGTCCCCCTTGTGCCACCAAAACAGCTCTGACCCATCAAGGCATGGACTCCACATGACCTCTGAAGGTGCGCTGTGGTATCTGGCACCAAGATGTTAAGTGTTAACATGTAAGGTGCGAGGTGCGGCCTCCATGGATCTGAATTGTTTGTCCAGCCCATCCCAAAGATATTTGCTCAGATTGAAATCTTGAGAATTTGGAGGCTAAGTCAACACCTTGAACTCTTTGTCATGTTCTGCAAACTATTCCTGAATAATTTTTGCACTATAGTAGGGCACATTATCCTGCTGAAAAAGGCCACTACCATTAGGGAATACCATTGCCATGAAGGGGTGTACTGGTAACAATGTTTAGGTAGGTGGTATGTGTCAAAGTAACATCCACATGAATGCTGGGACACAAAGTTTCCCAGCAGAACATTGTCCAGAGCATCACACTGCCTCCCCAGTTTTGCTGTCTTCCCACAGAGCATACTGGTGCCATCTCTTTCCCAGGTAAATGATGTTCATGCATGCAGCCATCTACATGATTTACAAGCCCCATTTCCAGAAAACTTGGGATATTTTCCAAAATGCAAGAAAAACAAAAATCTGTGATTTGTTCAGTCACGTGAACCTTTATTTAACTGACAAAAGTACAAAGAAAAGATTTTCAATCGTTTTACTGACCAACTTAATTGTATTTTGTAAATATGAATGAAGTTAGAATTTGATGCCTACAACACACTCAAAGTTGGGACAGAGGCAAAATGAGGCTGAAAAGTTTATAGGGTATTCAAATAACTCCATTTTAGAAGATTTCACAATCAGCAGGTTAATTGGTATCATGATTGGGTGTAAAAGGCACATGCACCAAAGGCTCAGTCCTTGCAATCAAGGATAGGTCTTGGCTCACCCCTTTGTGCCAAAATTCATGAGATAATTGTTAGTCAATTCAAAAAGAACATTTCTCAATACAAGATTGCAGAGAATTTAGGTCTTTCAAAATCTGCAGTGCATAACATTGTGAAAAGATTCAGGGAATTCAGAAACATCTCAGTGTGTAAAGGGCAAAGTCAGAAACCACTACTGAATGTGCATGACCTTCAAGCCCTCAGGCGGCACTGCCTGAGAAACCGTCATGCTAATGTGACAAATACAGCCGCATGGGCTTTGGAGTACTTCGGAAAACTGTTGTCACTTAACACAGTCTGCCACTGCATCCAGAAATGCAATTTGAAACTGTATTATGCAAAGAGGAGGCCATTCATCAATTCTATGCAAAAAGGGTACTGATTTTTCTGGGCCTAAACTCATCTCAGACAGACTGAAAGACAGTGGAAACATGTACCGTTGTCAGATGAATGCACATTTCAGCTTGTGCCAAATGTGAACACAACCATCTAGTTTGTTATCAGAGAAAGGTCAAAAGCCAGCATCTGTGATGGTATGGGGTGCATCAGTGCCAACTACATAGGTGAGCTGCATGCATGTGAAGGTACCATTGACACGGAGGCATATATTGGGATTTTAGAGAGACATATGTTGCCATCATGGTGACATCTCTTCCCAGGATGTCCATGTTTGTTTCAGCAGGACAATGCCAGGTCTCATTCTGCATGGGCTACAACAATGTGGCTTCATAGACACAGAGTGCGTGTGCTTGACTGGCCTGCTGCCATTCCAGATCTGTCTCCTATTGAGAATGTATGGCACATCATGAAGAAGAGAATTAGACAACAGCAACCATGGACTGTTCAGCAGGTGAAGTTGTGTATCAAGCAAGAATGGACAAAAATTCCAATTGCAAAACTGCAACAATTAGTATGCTCAGTTCCCATATGATTAAAAACTGTTATGAAAAGGAAAGGTGATATACCACATTGGTAATAATGCCTCTGTCCCAACTTTTTTGAGTGTGTTGCAGGCATCAAATTCTAACTGTTTATATTTACAAAATACAGTTAAGTTGGTCAGTAAAACTATTGAAAATCTTTCCTATGTACTTTTGTCAGTTCAACAAAGGTTTACATGAATTAACAAATCACAGATTTTTGTTTTTATTGCATTTTGGAAAATATCCCAAGTTTTCTGGAAATGGGGGTTGTAAAAGAAATCGTGATCTTTCACACCAGGCTATCTTCTGAAAACAGGGAAAAGCAATCAGAGGCAGTGTATAATCATTGGGCATAGCCAATACAACAATTTGGAATGTCCTGAAAAATAAAGAAGCCACTGGTGTACTAACAACCAGACATTGAACAGGGCAGCCAAGGAAAACAACAGCACTTGATAACAAAAACATAGTGAATGCTGTGAAGAAAAACCCAAAACAACAGTCAGTGACATCAGTAACAACCTCTACAGGGCAGGGATGAAGATATCACAAACCTATTCATTGAATAGGAGAAATATAGAGGCCATTCCACTCATCAGTATTAAGAATCAGAAGGCCAGAGTGGAATTCATAAAAAAATACAGAGATAAGCCATAGAAGTTAAAGAAACAAGATTAACCTATACCAAAGTGATGGAAAGGCCAAAGTGTAGCAAAAGACAGGATCTACTCATGATCCAAAATGGATCAAAGGACACATCCTTGACACTGAGAAACAAAGATTCCGTCTACCAATTTACGGAGAAATGCATCCAATTTAATTGGGAGGAAATTTATAGTTCTCTACATTATATGGCTTATATAACTAATATGGCTCTCCACTTTATATGGCTCTATGCCACTAGTTTATGCACACCACTAGTGGATATAGTGCCACTAACAATTCTTGTTGTTTGTTGCTGCCTTTGTGAGCAACTGTCCTTATTTAATTGACCCTTCGAGAAGCCCAGGCCTAAATTATTACTTCTACAAACGACTACTACTACTACTAATAATAATAATAATAACAACAACAACAACAGCGGCAACAACACCATCTGCACAGAAATAAACTTTTGCTGGCGCAATGGGAAAAAAATCCCAGAAGTTTTGGCCCTTGGCTTGGTGGCTTGGCACATTTCATATACTTTGGCCCTTGGGGAAAATTAATTGGGGAAAACTAATTGGCCCTGGCCTACAGTATAAAGCTAGAATCAACATACATGTGTTTTGTAGCCTCTGAGCAGGTAATCGATACAGTCCATGCAAGCCCATGGCCCTGAACTTGACCTAAGTTCACAGCTGATGTCAGAGAAGGGTATTCCATGCTGATTGGCTGAGTGTGTGCAGTATCCCGCATTGATTGGATGAGCAATGCGCAACTAATATTCATAGATAATTTATGCAAAATGGTGGAGCCTTCAAGCCAGCTACAAGTGAGCAAAACACAGATGGGTTGTGGCTTAATTATGGAGTTTTTCACAAAGCAAACTGCGGAAAACAACTCAGCAACAGTGGCAGATCATAGTTGTGAGACCATGATGGCCAGTTCGCTGCATGTTGCTGACCAGCTCGAGTTTGACAGTGAGAGTAATTAGTCATCCGCACTATTGCCAAAATTTAATGATCAGTATTTTAAACAACTCATACCATGTTGCATCACCATTCCCTTTGTTTGATGTGAAATAAACTGCAGTCTCCTTTGGAACATTACACTGCTTCTAAGATGAAAGTGGGTATTGTATTGACTTTTTTTCTGTTTTTAGGGTGGGAATTGAGTAAAATTATAAATAAAATATAACCTTTTCCCCAGCATGTTGAACTAGTAAAAATCAGCTCTAGATGTCAATTTAGTCTACATTAATCTATACTTTACTCTGTACTTGAGCTGCTGCAAGACCTGCATTTCCCCTCATGGGGATCAATAAAGGAATATGTTCTTGCTGCTGCATTTTGAATTAATTGGAGCTTGTTTATGCATTAATTGGAACATCCAGAAAGTAAGGCATTACAATAATCGAACCTAGAGGTAACAAAAGCATGAACTAGTTTTTCTGTATCATGTAGTGACAATTATATTTCTTATCTTAGCAATATTTCTGAGATGAAAGAAAACTATACACATAATGTTATGGATATGAGTTACAAACAAAAAAACTGGAGTCAGTGATCACCCCGAGGCCTTTACTGCTGCACATGAAGAAAGGCCATCCAGAGTTACTATGTAATCAGAAAACCTTCTAGCCGCATGTGATCGTAGTAAGCTGGTGTCTCTCATCTGGCTTTGCAGAAAAATACAACTATGTGTCATCAGCATAACAGTGTAAGCTAATACCATGCTTCCAAATGATATTACCAAGTGGTAACATATATAAAGAAAAAAGCACTGGGCCTAAGACAGAATCTTTTGGAACACCAAACTTTACCTCAGTTTGCATAGAAAAATCACCATTTACATGAACAAACTGATTGTGATCAGCTAAATAAGACCTGAGCCAGGAGAGCAACATTCCCATAACTCCCACAACATTTTCTAGTCTATTCAGGAGAATGGAATGATCAGTGATGTCAAAGACTGCACTAAGGTCAAGCAATACAAGCAGGGAGACACAGCCCTGATGAGCTGCCAACAGTAGGCCATTTGCTACTTTAACCAGTGCTGTCCCTGTGCTATGATGAAGTCTAAATCCGGACTGAAACATTTCATGGATGTTATTCCTATGCAGATATGAGCATAACTGCTGTGCCACAGGTTTTTCTAGTATCTTGGAGATAAAGGGGAGGTTTGATATTGGCCTATAATTGGACAGCTGTCAGGGGTTGAGGTCAGGTTTTTTAATCACCGGTTTGAAAACTGCTCGTTTAAAGGATGTAGGTACATAGGCAATTTTAATGGAAGAATTTATTATTTTTAGAAGAGGTTCAATTGCTTCTGGTATTATCTGTTTGAAGAGTCATGTAGGTAAGGGATCAAGTACACAAATTGAAGATTTTGATGTGGAAATTATTGAAGTTAGTTTAAGTTCTCTCAGGGGAGTAAAACATTCTAATTGCTGATCTGATGCAGTTATATTGTTAACTACAGGGTTACTTAAATTGTCTGGCCTTAAATTCGTAGTTTGAATTTTTGTCAGATATTTTCAGTTTTTTCATTGAAAAAAAATTAATGAAGTTGTTGCTACTACATCTTGCAGGTGTGCATGTGTCTGTGGTAGTCTTTTTCCTAGTTAATTTTTCAACAGTATTAAATAAGAACCTAGGATTATTTTTTGTTATCCTCTATTAGGATGGAGAGATACATTAATCTAGCAGCATTAAGAGTTTTTCTATACTTCAGGAGGCTCTCCTTCCATGCTAATTGGAATAATATTAATTTTGTTTGACAGCATTTACATTCTAATTTTCGAGTGGTCTGTTTTAAGGTGTGAGTGTAATCATTATACCAGGGTGCTATTTTTTTCTGTCCAATCATTTTTCTTTTAAGTGGAGCTCCATGATCTAAAGTATAGTGGAATGTTGACTCTAAGCATTTAGTCACCTGATCAAGTTCTGTGGGGTCTGATGATGATCCAATCAAAGCTGATAACTCTGGGAGACTATTTATAAAACTTTGTTAAGTAGTTGACATGAATGTACATTTGATACAATTGCATGACGTGGTGCATATATTATTGCTCAAACATATTTTGAATAAGATAAGATAATGATCTGAGGTAACTTCAGACTGTGGAAGTATGATTATATTTTCTATATTTAACCCGAATGTTAGTTTTAGATCAAGAGTGTGACCACCACTATGGGTAGGTCCTATGACATTTTTATTAACCTCTACTGAATCAAGAATAGACACGAACACTGTTTTCAGAGGGCCTTCAGGGTTATCAAAGTGAATATTCAAGTCTCCAACAACTAAAGCTTTGTCTATGGAAATAACCAGGTCTGAGATGAAATCTGCAAATTCAGAAAGAAACTCAGAATTTGGCCCCAGGGGCCTGTAAATAATAAGTAATGGAACTGACTGGGTAGACTGTTTTTGTTTTTTTGTTTTTTTTGGTGGTGACAAATGTTATGTTTATACAAAGAACTTCAAACTTGGTCATTTATTTATTGAGGAAAATGATCCAATATTACATATCTGTGAGTGGCAAAAGTATGTGAACCTCTAGGATTAGAAATTAATTTGAAGATGAAATTAGTGTCAGGTGTTTTCAATCAATGGCATGACAATCAGGTGTGAGTGGGCATCCTGTTTTATTTAAAGAACAGGTATCTATCAAAGTCTGATCTTCACAACACATGTTTGTGGAAGTGTATCATGGCACGAACAAAGGAGATTTCTGAGGACCTCAGAAAAAGCATTGTTGATGCTTACCAAGCTGGAAAAGGTTACAAAACCATCTCTAAAGAGTTTGGACTTCACCAATCCACAGTCAGACAGATTGTGTACAAATGGAGGAAATTCCAGACCATTGTTACTCTCCCCAGGAGTGGTCGACCAACAAAGATCACTCCAAGAGCAAGGCATGTAATAGTCGGTGAGGTCACAAAAGACCCCAGGGTAACTTCTAAGCAACTGAAGGCCTCTCTCACATAGGCTAATGTTAATGTTCATGTTCATGAGTCCACCATCAGGAGAACACTGAACAACAATAGTGTGCATGGCAGGGTTGCAAGGAGAAAGCCACTGCTCTCCAAAAAGAACATTGCTGCTAGTCTGCAGTTTGCTAAAGATCATGTGGACAAGCCAGAAGGCTATTGGAAAAATGTTTTGTGGATGGATGAGACCAAAATAAAACTTTTTGGTTAGCATTATGTTTGGAGAACGGAAAACACTGCATTCCAGCATAAGAACCTTATCCCATCTGTGAAACGTGGTGGTAGTATCATGGTTTGGGCCTGTTGTGCTACATCTGGGTCAGGACAACTTGCCATCATTGATGGAACAATGAATCCTGAATTATACCAGTGAATTCTAAAGGAAAATGTCAAGACATCTGTCCATGAATTGAATCTCAAGAAAAGGTGGGCCATGCAGCAAGACAACAACCCCAAGCACACAAGTTGTTCTACCAAAGAATGGTTAAAAAAGAATAAAGTTAATGTTTTGGAATGGCCAAGTCAATGTCCTGACCTTAATCCAATGGAAATGTTGTGGAAGGATCTGAAGTGAGCAGTTCATGTGAGGAAACCCACCAATATCCCAGAGTTGACGGTGTTCTGTATGGAGGAATGGGCTAAAATTCCTCCAAGCCGGTGTGCAGGACTGATCAACAGTTACCAAAAATGTTTAGTTGCAGTTATTGCTGCACAAGGGGGTCACACTAGCCTGGCTAAGGCGACTTCAAAGCTCTCCGAGCTATTGGTCTGGCCAAGCTATTAAGCCAAACCGTTTCCCAGAGCCCGTGGTTGACCCACCTCCCTGAAATGCCTCAGTTTGCTACTGGTTGAAGCCAGAAAAGGCTGTGACGAAGCTTAAACCAATCACATCACTCTTTCCTCTGACGTATGCGACGCGACGGGGCTAACTGGTAGATTAAACTCTTACCGAAGCCGGTCGGGAGCAAGGCGAAAACGTCCTTCCTTTCAATAAATACCTCCAGGGCTGCTCTTTGCTCCGTTTTCAATAAGAACTTCCCGTTGAATGCTTTCAATACAGCATCTATGCGTAATAGATGCGGAAGCGTGAATGAAACGCTTCCGGCATAGATTCTGTAAACAATCTATGGCTTCCAGTCGCAGTTCTACTACGTCACTGCCTTGAACACGCCTCTACCCAGGGCTGTTGGAGATGCTCAAAGTTGATTGGTTCCCGATTTTTTGGGAGCTTGGAAATGCTGTAGATAGCCTGCCTGGCCAGACTAATGGCCCTTTTCCACTACCCTTTTTCAGCTCACTTCAGCTCGCTTCAGCTCACTTCAGCCCGACATGGCTCGCATTTCGACTATCTAAGAACAGCACGACTCAGCTCGCTTCAGCCCTGCTCAGCCCCCAAAACTCGCACGGTTTATAGGGCTGAAGCGAGCCAAACCGAGCTGAGTGGGGCTAGGGGCGTGAGGAGACACTCCCCTGTGCACTGATTGGTGAGGAGGCGTGTCCTCACACGCCCACACACGCCCCGCGAGCACGCTGGGATCTGTAAACACCGTAAACCTGGAAGAAGGAGAATTACGAGAATTATGAAGCCTTATGCGCCTCGCCTCATTTACGCTCTTGCCAGTGTCTGTTGGCGTTGTCGGTGACAACAAGCCACAGCACCAAGACCAGCAACACTAACGACTCCATGTCCTCCATGTTTATTGTTTACTCTCCGGGTCGTGAGATTACCGCTTAAAAGATCACTGATGTCACTGTTTGCGGCGCCTAACGACATCACCTGACGTCCACCCACTTTCGCTAACTCCACCCAATGTGTCCACCCACTTCCAGCCAGCATGGTTCAGCGCGGTTGTAGTCGAAATGCAACTCCAACAGCCCCACTCAGCCCAACTCAGCACGGCACGGCTCAGCCCAACTCAGCCGCGTTGGTAGTGGAAAAGTGGCATAAGCTCGGAACAGGCCCTCGTGTTGCGTCACGCTTAGGATGGGCGGGCCCAGGCTAGGGTCACACCAGATACTGAAAGCAAAGGTTCACATACTTTTGCCACTCACAGATATGTAATATTGCATCATTTTCCTCAACACTGAAAACCCGGATAAGTTGACTTTACTTAAAATATTTGCGTCAAGTGATTGCCTCAAATGGTTTGAGTTATTGATTGATAGAAAAATTATTTTTTTTAAGTAGAGTCTAATTAAATGTACAACAAGCAGAATGTGGCATTTATAGTCATGTATACTTAATTTGTTTAAGTAATCAACAATAGAAAAACACTGTGGAGTCTACTCAAAAGTACAATAGTCAGAACTCAGTAATGTGAGTGCAATGAACTTGAATTAGTTAATTAGGAAAATTTGAATGCATTAAAATTAAAATATTTGGAAAATTCCAATGACCACACAGTGCAATACTTTCCATTCACTTTATTTAAAAACAATATATTTTACTATCCAGGAAATAACATGAACATTTCTTTGCAAATTTGCAGTTTTTTTCATTCAAAAAAAAAAAAGAAAAGTTTTCAAGTTTAGGACAAACAGCAGCATCCAGTAAGAACCATAGTGTGCAATAAAAACTGCAACTTTCTAATAACTGGCAATAAAAACTGCAACATTCTAAATTGTGTCCATCTATATGTCAAGTCATGTTCAAGAATATTTGCAGAGTGCAATGTAATAAAGAACTGTGCCATACATTTGTCTTCAGCTACAAATACAAGGATAAAGATGCACGCACGCACACACACACACACACACACACACACACACACACACATACACACTATATGGCAACATGTTCAGTAAGTGCAAATAGAAAAACTGTTCTTTGTGAGCCACCAAACGAAGTAGGCATTAACAACCATCTTGTGAGGACCAGACATTGTGGAGAAAGAAAAAAATCCAGAAGCATTCTCAAATGTGCCCTCTTTGGAAAAATGTCAAGAAAGTATAGACACATCTCGTACAATAACAATGATCAACAAAATGACAACAATCCCGACATGGACTTAAAGGAATTGTCGCATCAGCACAAATGTTTCTCACACAGCAAGGTCATTTTTCAGCTTTTGGAGCTTTGGAGGTAGGGCGCCTTGACCCAGGTTCAGCATCACCTGTTGTATGAAGGTGAAAGTGTTCTTCAGGCACTTTGGGTACTGCAGATGGAGCACGTAGGTGAAGCCAAACATGAGACACAATGCTTGAGGTAAGTTGGTGAGTGTTTCCATGACAAGGCTGCCTTCTATCATGATGCCCAGTCTTGATGGGTTCAGCTGAGCTGATGCTGGGCTTGAAGCTGTGTTGTCCTCAAAGCAGATGATTCCCATTGGTATGTCAACAGACTCAAGATCCTACAGTGTGAGGAACAAGACAAAAAGAAAATATTGAGGTTAGCAGCAAATTATTGCATTTAATCAGCTGTATGGCCTCTTTAATAGCCCACATAATAAAGCTTGTATGGACAGAAGCCACAGTGTAAACCTTATTAATATGTGCTGTGATTCTGTCTTCATGTGTGTTTCTTCTTTTTTTTGTCTTTCACTGTCAGTTCACTGTAATATGGTAAATCACATCCCATATTTTATTAATAGCTTTTTTAGTTATACAGCATGTACAGCAGTGAGAACAAATTTCCCACATTTTTTTTTTAAACTGAGCACTATGCAATTAGTTTGGCATCATTTTCAGAATAAAATTTAATAATTGGATTTATTTACCCTAATAAAATACAACTAATTTGTTCTGGCTAACATTGAAAATACATTTTAAAGTTAAATCTTGAACTGAGGTACAATGAAACATCTATATGAAGAGAACACAGAATGACAAAACTGATTCAAACACTGATAATACAGCGTTACTCACCAAACTGCTCTTAAAGAACAAAGACGCATCATCCCCAAGAATGATTGGCAGTCCCCTCAGGACAAGGCATCGAACAGTTGTTGGCTCAGTGCTCTGCAAAGAGATATCACACATTTAAATGTAGAAAAAAATCATATTCTGTAATATGAATGAACTAACCATTCATATAATTTCAAGAAAAAATAACTATCATCTCACCGTTGTCTGCTGTAGCAGGTCAGCTAACTGCTTGCCAATCCGACCTGTCTTTCTCTTGAAGAGATCCATCAGGCTTGGACACAGACCATCAAGGACACGGAAGAATTCTTCTTTAAGATTTCTTCCAACAATCCGGTTAAACTCCAAGTAAACCTGAAAAATATGAATTCAATTTGATGTTCAGCCATAATAAACACCAATGACCATGATGTCCAATGAGATAGACAACACAGATAGAAATAGAATTAACAGATACTATGACAAACCTGGCTTTCAGTAAAAAGCGCTGGCCATCGCTGGACCATCTGGCTAATGTCAGGTTCATCCCTCACCACCTCCATTCTTCTAAGGGCAAATGTGATGTCCATATTCTTTCTAATGAGAGAATCATTTTGATTTCTCTTCTGCATTTCTTTGGCAATGGCCTCTCGAACAGCTTCAAGGCCAGCAACATCCAGTCCCTCTGGAAATTCTGGAAGGTAATTGACCTCCCCCTTTCTTGCCTTCTTTATGTTTTTGTGTGAAGGCTCCCCTTCAGCATTGTTTTTGCCAAGTTTACCACCATTAATTGTTACATCAGGACGTCCCAGCTGCCGCATTTTTGTTCTGTAGTTCCCCATTTTGAATTTTAGACTGTTTATCCATCCCTGACAGCCAGATGATGAGCCTTGTTCTTTAAGGCAGGGGTGTTCCCCTATCAAGGCTTTTGCAACAACTTCAAATTCCTCTTTGGTTGGGTAGGCTTTGTAGCCATAGATCTCCTCTGCCAGTCTTTCAAGAATGACATGTTTTATATCCTTGGATGCTTTCAGGTAAGTGCCATCACGGAGATAGATCAGGTTTCCTTGGCGTAACCTGTATTCTACATCTACAGAAAACTTTGGAATGTAAAATACATCAGGCCACTCTTTGCGACTTTCCAGAGATGAGGTAGACAAGATCTCTGTGTCAGGCTGGCTGCTCATGTCACTGCCTATTTCACTTTGTGGCACTGGGACAAAGTCAAGGACAGGTACAATTTGGATTGTAGGTTTGTCAGGGAGGTCTGAAATATCTGTTAGGTTACAAAGTGCACTGTTGAATTCAGGATCCTCATACTGTAAACTGAAGTTGTAATTGAGGTCAACTGAACTCTTGAGCCAGTTGATTAAATCATCAACTGTATTTGGTCTAGGACTCATTGTCATTTTTCTTATGTCCCCCTCACAAATAATAACTCTCATGGTCAGTTTATGTTGTGCAGCCATCTGAGGAGAGGGAAAGAGACAACAGTTTTAGCAAATAACAAATCGCTTGAGAGTTACCATAAACTTCCCTTGCACATTGTATGCTGACAGGGGAAAGACATCATATAAATCAGAGAGCTTAACCACACACATACAAGGGCCATCAGTGTAGAGTAACTGGTAGGACCGAAAGTGCTCATGGTACCACACTGTCATTCTTTTGCAGACAAACAAAATGTCTGGGTTAGCTGCAATAATCTGTGTAATCTGACCAAATTCAGGGAGACCTGAACAGGAACCGATACAGAGCATCATATCTATGTTGTACTTGATTCCATCAATGCAGACAGATGATGCAACAAGCACTGTTCCAGGAGCAGTTATGTTTTGAGGGAGTACCATCTGGACATCACTTGGAAAAGATGTGAGTGAGACCATTGCAACCTTTGTCATATCAACTGCTGGCCTGAAAAATGAGCTGCAGTCCAGATAGTAACTGAGTGCTTTTTGATGTTTGGTAGCAAGTGTCAAGGCCACATTCTTAAAATTCTGCGACTCTCTGACTACTTTCTTGAAGAATTTATGCTTACCCTCAAAACGCATAGTCCAAACATCAGTCAAAGGACCAAATTTCTTTATCAAGTGAGGATAATGCTCCACATAGTGATGTTTTGGTCGCAATCTGAAATTTGGAAAGGTTGACTGCAGCAACTCTCTGTGCTCTGCCAACTTGCATTCCAAAAAATGCAGAGTTTCATCAGTATGTTTAGGTGCCACAACAAGCTCCACAATATCTTTGAGGAGCATGAGTATCTCCCAAGTGTCATCTCCCTCAGGTACACAGTGACCAATATAAAGTGGAAGAAGCCTGATGACAGACCAGTTCTCATGACCATTTCCACCAATGGTCCCTTTGGATGAAAATCCTTTGCTAATTGTTTGAGGCTGATCAGTCTTGTCAGTGAAGGTGTAATTGAATGATCTAATGGCATAGTTTAGCATATCTAAAGTAAAATACTTCTTGGAAATCAGGTCTGTCAGACACAGAGACAGCTCAACTGGGACAATGCCTTCCAAGACATCATGCAAAATGTCAGGAGGATAACCCTTGACCACATGGAAGTGTTTCAGACTTTTAGTGAGAGGACATGGTCCTTTCACCCCAGAGGTTTGACTTGAGCTTGAGTCTTTCATCACCTCTTGCACATGCATGTCATGACCATTTTTTTCACGAAGAGGAAAGAAACCAGAACTTACCTCTTGCTGCTGAATGTCACTTCTAGATGCCATGCAGACTCTGCAAAATTTGCTTACTGTGAAGCTTTCATAGAGACCTGCAAGTGAATGGGCAGCAAGGTTATCAGCTGCTACACACAAGACTGTTCCCTTCACACTGGCACCCAGCTGTTCTACATAAACACCATGCTCTTCTAATGAGACAAGATCATGGATGAGAGGTTGGAGAACTCTCTCATAACCACACTGTTTGATTGTAGAGGTGTTGCAAAGTAGCGCAAGCTGAATAGAGTTCAACGTTGATCTGTATTTGGCAGGAAGATTAGCAATAACCCAATACACCGCACACATTTTGTGTTTCAGTTTTGATGTTCCTAGAGGATTGGCAATTTCAAAGTCATCAAGATAAAGTATCAGTGCAAGTGTAAACTCATCATTTGAAAGAAGAGAATTTTCTTTAAAGTGTTCTCCATCAGTGTATGAACCATATTCATGTGGAACGTGGACCTTTTCTGACATTGCTTTTTCTAAAATGTCAGTTTTGTTCAGCAGTCTCTGTAGCATGTGTTGTATGGGGACATATACAGCTGTTTTTGTGTCTTTTTCAACAACATATTCTATAGGCATGACCAGAGGGAAATTATTCCTCACATAAGCTGCCCTCCTTTTTACAGTTCCTAAAGATCCATGTTTGCCACATAATGATGTCAGCACATTGCTTTCTGAAACGGCAGATACAACGTCTTTTACAACCAATTCATCCACGTTTGGATAATATTTATTTAGCACCTCCTTGACTTTACTATACAACAATGGATGTGAGAGCTCAAATATTTGGCGAATATGTTGTATCACCTCTTGTACAGCACTCTCTGGGATATGCAAAATGGTTTGCATTTTCAATAACAGAGATGCTAGATTATGTTCAAGCTGCTTTCCTAAACCACAAGGATCCTCACATGCTTCTTCCATGACCTCTAGGTCCTCTGTTTCAGAAGTTGCCAGTTTTTCATCCTGACTTTCATTGGCTGCATCTTCACAAGCATTATTGGTCATAGCACTGCCAATTATTTCAGGCTTGAAATTTTTCCAAGTATGCTCTCTATGTGTTTTACTTTTGTGTGCATTAAAAGTTGAGTAAACACTGCTCTGGAATTTACAGTGTTTATAAGGACAATCAACTTTGTGATTTACTTTTAAGTGGGTGCTCCGCAGATGAGCAAAGTATTCTGTTTCAGTGCATGGTTCAAGAAATTCACATGACAAACAACGGAACTTGATTTGGGAGTCGACAGTTTGTGGCTGGTTCACACTTCTGGTGTGAAACCGGGATAAATGGCTATGAAGTGCATTGAGAGACTTGAAAGTACACATGCATTCCTGATGCAAGCAAGGAAAAGGCTCTGTTCTGGCATAAGTCCCATGTTTTAGACGATAGTGTTTAAAAAGTTGTGCTCTCTTCTCAAAGATAGCTGCACAGAACTTGCATTTCCATTGCATTTTAATGTGGCTATCAACAAAAATGCTACAACTGAATTGCAATAGTTCTAATTCTACATTTAATATACAAATCTATATTGGAAACACATGTAGAGAACTACTCAAACACCACTGGATTCATCAAATAAGTCAAGCTCAAATGTATGCACACTCAAATGTACATGTTTCAAACAAGAGAAGTTTGGCCATTTCTAATGATAGTTAAAGAAAAAATAGCTTACCTCATTCTCACAGGAAATGGCATCCTTCTTACTGGAACATAAATTTGTAAAAAGCAGAAAAATGCAGGCCAAAAATGTGTCAAGTAAGCAAATTTCTCTTCTCCGTGAGAAAGAAAATGGCGCAAGTTGTCAGTGGCCTCCAACGGTCAAACCCAGACTTGTCTTGAATCATCAGCCAATCACAGCAGGCCATCAGGTGGCCTGATGTTAAAACTTAATTGTTTTAAGTTTTTTGAACTTAAAAAAACGAGTACACTCATTAAATGTCTCATATCCTACTTTTACACTCATATTATTTAAGTAATGCACCAAAATTTATCAAAACTAATTTATTAAAGTGGTATGGACTCAAATAATTTGCTTGGAATGGACTTTCGGGTTTACAGTGAATAAATAAATGACCAAGTATAATATTTTTGTCTCGTTTGTTTAACTTGGTTCTCTTTATTTACTTTTAGGACTTGTGTGAAAATCTGATGATGTTTTAGGTCATATTTATGCAGAAATATAGATAATTCTAAAGGGTTCACAAACTTTCAAGCACCATTGTATGTACACTCAAGCACAGCAAAATTCCTCCTCTGCATTTAACCCATCTGAAGCAGTGAACACATGCATGCACACACAAGTGAGCAATGAGCACACACACATACCCAGAGCAGTGGGCAGTTATGCTACTCTGCCCGGGGAGCAGTTCAGGTTTAGGTGCCTTGCTCAAGAGCACTTCAGCCATGATACAGAGGAATGGGAAAGTGGCTAGATAATCATTATAAATACCACTCAAAACTACTCCAATTATCTCTAAAGCTCACTTTCATTTACTTTGTCTTTCTGTTTCGATATTTTTGCTTATCTACAAATTTGGTGGTCTGCCACAAAAAGCACCATGTTTTAAGTATTTAACACATCTACATGTAAACATTAGGAAATGAAAGCTGGAATTCTGATCTATCTTCTCTGTGATGTGTGATAATGCATGATGATCTTTATCTGTGTCTTACTGCCAGTCTAATTATTTTTGTCTGTTTGTGCTTATTTTTCTAACTTTGTGCAAATCTGTTCCACTCATTTATGCTGTTTCTTTGTATCCTCAGCCAGTTGCCAAAACTTCCTCCTGCTAACCCTTTCTTCAGCTTCAACAACACAATGCAGGTGACCCAGCGTATGGAGGGACTGCAGAAGTTTCTGGAAGGGTATGTGAGTTAGCAACGATTTACCTCTTATTTTCCATTTCTTTTTATGTACCTTGTAATCTGTACCTCATTTTATTAACCTGCTTTACAGCCAAATTTCCTTCTCTCTTCAGCAGCTTCTTTTCTTACTCCATTCTCATTCCCTCAACTTTGGCCCCAGAGTGTGAATATTCTGTCGCAGATTGAAAAATAATCCCAATGGTGAAAAATTGTTGATGACAATACACAAATTTCACTACTTTTCATGAGCGACCTGTGGACAACTGACTTTCACTGCTTTTCTTTTGCCTCAGCTCATCGGGGAAAACAAAACAACAACAACAACAACAGCAGCAACAACAACAACAAAAACCCTATCATCATAATACTGCTTTTTAAAAGATTAAACATTGAATACATATCAGAAGTGAATAAAATACATGCCACTCCATTCCATTCACTATATGATTCCATGATAAATTAAAAACCAGTGGAAAAAATGTGAAATGTGATACACAGATAACATAGCTTTTCATTATAGCCAAGCAAAAGAACAAAACAAAACAAAAGAACAACAAAAAGGGAGCTCTGAAAAACAACACTGTCATTGCATTGCTGTTCTCTTCAGTGCAAAACAGTCAGCAGGGGATTGCTTTGTAAGAATTAAACATTGATGTTTTATCAGCAGTCAATGTGAATTTTCCTCCACCTCACTGTATTTCAGACACATGGAACATCAGGTTTTATTTATTTATTTAACCTTTGTGGATGCTTTTCAATCTGGCACAGAATCTTCTCAATATTAGAGGATTGATCACATTATTAGCCAGAGAAAATGTAGTGTTTGTGGTCATCTGCTATTGAGAAACACTAAGATCTTTTTATTCTGATCATGTTCGAATTTTATTTCCAGAGGTTTCTTTTTTTTTGGTTGTTTGATTGTTTTTACAGTTAAGTCATAATTTCTAAATTACTCACTACCAAATAGTCAGTGGCTGAGTTTGATTTCAAGGAATTGTCCACTCATGGAGACTGTTGATTGCTATTACAGTAATGGCCTTTGTATTATTAATACATTTAGGAAAATAATGCAGGGAATGTTTTTTCACCCATGATGCATCATGTTATCCAGTTTTAATATGTTGCAAGACACCACGTCACAATTGCAATGTGCAGTAGAATAATTGAAATATGCTATTTTTGTTATACAGTACTATTTTGTGCAGTCTTAGTGGAGATACTTGAGGTTTGCCATCAATATTTTTTTTCCTTTGTAATTGTTTTTTGTAGAGTCCTGAAGATGCCTCTTCTGTTGTCAGACTGTCATCTGCATCTGTTCCTGCAGTCCCAACTGAGTATTGCCAAAATGGAGGCATGTGTACAGGGCCAGACTAGTTACACAGTAGCTGAAGCTATCCAACACTATGTATATGACACACACTTCCCTTTGGAGGATGAGAGCAAAAGCCTCTGTGACTATGATTGTGAAAGGTGTGCATGTGTGTTTTTGTGTGTTTGATTAACAAATCATAATGAGTTCAAAATGACTGTGAATACTCTTGTAATTTGGATAGATGAATGAATGAATGAATGAATGAATATATGTTCAGTCTCATTAGGAATAGATGACTGTTAAAAATGGTGGTTTACATTTTTGCCTTAATACATATTTGTGACTGTATACCTCTATAAATCTTTGTGTCTCCACAGTACCACCTCTTCATGCCTGGGCATTAGTGCTGGCCCAGCTGCTCCCATTGAAATGTCCTCCCAAAATGGGAGTCCTCGCCACCAATTCCTGGCCATGGCACTAGACCCTGAGCCCTTCAGATGTTTGTCTTCATTTCCTGAGAGTCAGCAAGACACACATGCATAACATGCACAGGGTTATGTAACCTGTTTTCATGTCTTTCATGTCTATGCATAAAATCACCTTGCTTGTTGCTCACATCAGCTTTGGGTGGATTATGTGGAAGAGATTCCTTTGTTTATGTGGTCTATCTTTTTGCCTTTGCATGTTATTTGTTTGTCAAAGAGAATGTTCTTTTTTCTGAAAGCTGTGTCTACTTCTTGAAGTCTTATGCTTGGTTATAGCTTGGTTATAGAGTGCAATATGAACAACATTTAAGCTTAAGTATCTGAGCCTATAAATCAGTACTTTGGTCAGATAGAATAAAAAAATAACAACATGTCAATCAAAAAAAAGAATAAGCTGGATCTAGGAATGATTCTTAGTACCATTTTACTTTTGCTGGTCAAGGACTTATGTAGACGGTTACCAGATAATTTTTTTTATTTAAATTTTAAAAGAATTTAAGCTTTTGAAAAAATACTTTTATTGTGATATAGAAGTTAAACTTACAGTGGTGCTTGAAAGTTTGTGAACCCTTTAGAATTTTCTATATTTCTGCATAAATATGACCTAAAACATCATCAGATTTTCACACAAGTCCTAAAAGTAGATAAAGAGAACCCAGTTAAACAAATGAGACAAAAATATTATACTTGGTCATTTATTTATTGAGGAAAATGATCCAATATTACATATCTGTGAGTGGCAAAAGTATGTGAACCTTTGCTTTCAGTATCTGGTGTGACCCCCCCCCCCCCCCTTGTGCAGCAATAACTGCAACTAAACGTTTCCGGTAACTGTTGATCAGTCCTGCACACCGGCTTGGAGGAATTTTAGCCCATTCCTCTGTGCAGAACAGCTTCAACTCTGAGATGTTGGTGGGTTTCCTCATATTAACTGCTCGCTTCAGGTCCTTCTACAACATTTCAATTGGATTAAGGTCAGGACTTTGACTTAGCCATTCCAAAACATTAACTTTATTCTTCTTTAACCATTCTTTGGTAGAACAAATTGTGTGCTTAGGGTCGTTGTCTTGCTGCATGACCCACCTTCTCTTGAGATTCAGTTAATGGACAAATGTCCTGACATTTTCCTTTAGAATTCGCTGGTATAATTCAGAATTCATTGTTCTATCAATGCTGGCAAGCTGTCCTGACCCAGATGCAGCAAAACAGGCCCAAACCGTGATACTACCACCACCATGTTTCACAGATGGGATAAGGTTCTTATGCTGGAATGCAGTGTTTTCCTTTCTCCAAACATAACACTTCTCATTTAAACCAAAAAGTTCTATTTTGGTCTCATCCATCCACAAAACATTTTCCCAATAGCCTTCTGGCTTGTCCACATGACCTTTAGCAAACTGCAGACGAGCAGCAATGTTCTTTTTGGAGAGCAGTGGCTTTCTCCTTGCAACCCTGCCATGCACACCATTGTTGTTCAGTGTTCTCCTGATGGTGGACTCATGAACATGAACATTAACATTAGCCTATGTGAGAGAGGCCTTCAGTTGCTTAGAAGTTACCCTGGGGTCCTTTGTGACCTCGCTGACTATTACACGCCTTGCTCTTGGAGTGATCTTTGTTGGTCGACCACTCCCAGGGAGGGTAAAAATGGTCTTGAATTTCCTCCATTTGTACAGTCTGTCTGACTGTAGATTGGTGGGGTCCAAACTCTTTAGAGATGGTTTTATAACCTTTTCCAGCCCGATGAGCATCAACACCACTTTTTCTGAGGTCCTCAGAAATCTCCTTTGTTCCTGCCATGATACACTTCCATAAGCATGTGCTGTGAAGATCAGACTTTGATAGATCCCTGTTCTTTAAATAAAACAGGGTGCCCACTCTCACCTGATTGTCATGCCATTGATTGAAAACACCTGACTCTAATTTCACCTTCAAATTAACTGCTAATCCTAGAGATTCACGTACTTTTGCCACTCACAGATATGTAATATTGGATCATTTTCCTCAATAAATAAATGACCAAGTATAATATTTTTGTCTCATTTGTTTAACTGGGTTCTCTTTATCTACTTTTAGGACTTGTGTGAAAATCTGATGATGTTTTAGGTCATATTTATGCAGAAATATAGAAAATTCTAAAAGGTTCACAAACTTTCAAGCACCACTGTATGAATTAATAAATATTCATTTTTGGACAATTTTTGTTCTGTAAGACATTGTTTAGGACATCAAAACTGCAGACATGTATGAATTACATTTCATCCACAATATCACCAACCACTTTATTAGAGACAACTGCTCATTCATGTCATTATTACGACCCCAATTCCAAAAAAGTTGGGACGCTGTATAAACTGCAAATAAAAACAGAATGTTATAATTTGCAAATCATGGAAACCCTATATTTCATTGAAAATAGTGCAAAGACAACATATCAAATGTTGAAACAGAAATTTTATTGGTTTTTGAAAAATATATGCTCATTTTGAATTTGATGTCAGCAAGACCTTTCAAAAAAGTTGGGAGGACGTATGTTTACCGCAGTGTTGCATCACCTCTACTTTTAACAACACTGTAAATGTTTGAGAACTGACGAGACCAATTGCTGTACTTTTGAAAAAGAAATGTTGTCCCATTCTTGCCTGATATACAATTTTAGATGCTCAACAGTTCGGGGTCTACTTTGTTGTATTTTGTGCTTTATAATGTGCCAAATGTTTAAATGGGAGACAGGTCTGGTCTACAGGCAGGCCATTTTAGCACCCACACTCTTTTACTACAGAGCCATGCAGTTTTAATATGTGCAGAAAGCAGTTTGGCATTGTCTTGCTGAAAGAAGGAAGGCCTTCCCTGAAAACGCTTTTGTCTGGATGGCAGCATATTGCTCTGAAACGGGTATATATCATTCAGCATTAATGATGCCTTCTCAGATGTACAAGCTACCCATGTCATGTGCACTAATGCACCCTCATACCATTGCAGATGCTGGCTTTTGAACTGTGCACTGATAACAAGCCAGTGGATGCAGTAATTAACTGTTTTCACACACAATGTTTTTTTTTTTAAGTTTTCCTGAGCCCATACAATGATTTCGACTACAGACACATGGCTGCTTTTCATGCAGTGTTGCCTGAGGGCCTGAAGATCGCAGGCATCCAGTGTCAGTTTTCAGCCTTGTCTCTTGCATACAGAGATGTCTCTAGATTCTCTGAATCTTTTAATGATATTATGTACCATCGATGATGTGATCCCCAAATTCTTTTCAATTTTACACTGAGGAACATTATTCTTAAATTGCTGCACTGTTTGCCCATGTAGTCTTTCATAGAATGGTGAACCCCTCCCCAACTTTATTTCTGAGATACTCCGCCTCTCTGGGATGCTCTTTTTATACCCAATCATATTACTTACCTGTTGCCAATTAACCAAATTAGTTTCTTTAGCATTGCACAACTTTTTCAGTCTTTTTGTTGCCCGTCCCAACTTTTTAGAAATATGTTGCTGACAGGGCGGCACAGTGGTGTAGTGGTTAGTGCTTCACAGCAAGAAGGTCTGGGTTCGAGCCCCGTGGCCGACGAGGGCCTTTCTGTGCGGAGTTTGCATGTTCTCCCCATGTCCGTGTGGGTTTCCTCCGGGTGCTCCGGTTTCCCCCACAGTCCAAAGACATGCAGGTTAGGTTAACTGGTGACTCTAAATTTACCGTAGGTGTGAGTGTCTATGTGTCAGCCCTGTGATGACCTGGCGACTTGTCCAGGGTGTACCCCGCCTCTCGCCCGTAGTCAGCTGGGATAGGCTCCAGCTTGCCTGTGACCCTGTAGAACAGGATAAAGCAGCTACAGATAATGAGATGAGATGAGATGTTGCTGACATCAAATTCAAAATGAGCATATATTTTTAAAAAAAGAATAAACTTTCTCAGTTTCAACAATTTCTATGATGCCTTTGTCCTATTTTCAATTAAATATAGGGTTTCCATTATTTGCAGATTATCATATTATGTTTTTATTGACAGTTTACACAGCATCCCAAGTTTTTTGGAATTGGGGTTATAATAAAGCTTATCTGCGATTGCACCCACCTCCCTTTTTTTGTTACAATATTACTGTAATTTGTAAAGACACATGTAATGAGGCAAGCAGCATGTGTAATGTGCTCCACCAATTTCCCTGAAATGCCTTTTATTCTAAGGAAATTGATACAACACACCACAACATGCTTCCCAGTCCAACTATCTGATAATAAAATTAATTCCCAAATATATTAATGATCAATTTTTATTAACATTGTTGATTAGTTGTTGCAGTCATACATATGAGTTTTCCAAAAGGCATGTGGGAGCAAATGTGGAAAAGCTTCTCTGGCCTGATGAGGCCACTTTTTGGTCTTGGTAAAAGTGATAAGTTTGGTGGAAAACCCTGGTCATCACCCTGAGTGCACCATTTTCACAGTAAGCCAGGGTAGTGTTAGCATCATCTTGTAGGGCTTGTTTATAAGCAGGCACTGGTAATTCTGGCCAGGGTTGAGGATGAAGTTGGATGAAACCAAATACAGGGTAATCATATATAAAAATTTATTCCAATCTGTGAAAGACAAGGGTGGAATTTTACCTTCCAGCAGGACAACAACACGAAGCATACTGCCAAAAGTACCCTGGAGTCATTCAAAAGCAAGAACCTGAATGAGCTAGAACACTCCAGTCAAAGCCAAGACCTCAGTTGGACTGAGAATCTGTGGCAAAACATGGAAATTGCTATTCACCAATGGTTTTCATCTTATATGACAGATCTTGATCAATTTTGCAAGGAAAAGTGGGCAAAAATGTCAGAATCCAGATGTGCAAAGCTGATAGAGAAATACAATGTCTTGGAAAAGTATTCATCCCCTTGGTGTTTGTCATGTTTTGTCACATTACAAGCTGGAATTAAAATGGATTTTGGGGGGTTAGCACCATTTGATTTACACAACATGCCTACCACTTTAAAGATGCAGATTGTTTTGTATTGTGACACAAACAATCATTAAGATGAAAAAACAGAAATCTGGAGTTTGCATAGATATTCACCCCCAAAGTCAATACCACCTTTTGCTGCAATTACACCTGCAAGTCTCTTGGGATATGTCTCTATTAGCTTAGCACATCTAGCTACTGGGATTTTTGCCCAGTCTTCAAGGCAAAACTGCTCCAACTTCTTCAGGTTAGATGGGCTGCATTGGTGTACACCAATCTTCAGGTTCTGCCACAGATTTTCAATTGGATTGAGGTCTGGGCTTTGACCAGACCATTCCAAGACATTTAAATGTTTCCCTTTAAACCACTCCAGTGTAGCTTTAGCAGTATGTTTAGGGTCATTGTCCTACTGGAATGTGAACCTTCGTTCCAGCCTCAAACGTCTGGCCGACTCAAACAGGTTTTCCTCCAGAATTGCCCTAATTTAGTGCCATCCATTTTCCTTCAATCCTGGCCAGCTTTCCTGTCCCTGTAGTTGAAAAACATCCCCACAATATGATGCTGCCACCACTATGCCTCACTGTAGGAATGGTGTTATCAGGGTGATGGGAAGTGTTGGGTTTGCTCCAGAAATGGCATTTCTCATGATGGCCAAAAAATTCAATTTTAGTCTCATCTGACCAGAGAATCTTCTTCCATGTGTTTGGGGAGTCTGCCACATGCTGTTGGGCAAACTCCAAATGTGTTTTCTTAAGCAATGTCTTTTTTTCTGGCCACTCTTCCATAAAGCCCTGCTCTGTGGAATGTATGGCTTAAAGTGGTCCTATGGACAGATATTTCCATTTCCGCTGTGGAGCTTTGCAGCTCATTTAGTGTTATCTTTGGTGTCTTTGTTGCATCTCTGATTAATGCCTTCCTTGCCCGCTATATGAGTTTTGGTGGGTAGCCTTCTGTTGTCAGGTTTGTAGTGGTGCCATATTCTTTCCATTTTGCTATAATGGATTTAATAGTGCTCCATGGGATATTCAAAGTTTGGGATTTTTAAAACAACCCAACCCTGATCTACGCATACTTCTCCACAACTTTATGTTGGACCTGTTTCGAATGCTCCTTGGTTTTCATGTTGTTTGCTTAGTAGTGTTGCAGAGTCAGGGTCCTTCCAGAACAGGTTGATTTATACAGGCATCATGTGACAGATCATGTGACACTTTGATCGCACACAGGTGGATCTCAGTCAACTAATTATGTGACTTATGAAGTTAACTGTTTAGACCAGCTCTTATTTAGGGGTTGCATACGAAAGGGGGTGAATACCTATGCACACTCCAGATTTCTGGGTTTTTTTTTCATCTAAATTATTGTTTTTGTCAAAAAAAAAAACAATTTGCACCTTTAAAGTGGTAGGCATGTTGTGTAAATCAAATGGTGCTCACCCCTCAAAATTCTAATTTCCATTCTACAACCCCGATTCCAAAAAAGTTGGGACAAAGTACAAATTGTAAATAAAAACGGAATGCAATGATGTGAAAGTTTCAAAATTCCATATTTTATTCAGAATAGAACATAGATGACATATCAAATGTTTAAACTGAGAAAATGTATTATTTAAAGAGAAAAATTAGGTGATTTTAAATTTCATGACAACAACACATCTCAAAAAAGCTGGGACAAGGCCATTTTTACCACTGTGAGACATCTCCTTTTCTCTTTACAACAGTCTGTAAACGTCTGGGGACTGAGGAGACAAGTTGCTCAAGTTTAGGGATAGGAATGTTAACCCATTCTTGTCTAATGCAGGATTCTAGTTGCTCAACTGTCTTAGGTCTTTTTTGTCGTATCTTCCGTTTTATGATGCGCCAAATGTTTTCTATGGATGAAAGATCTGGACTGCAGGCTGGCCAGTTCAGTACCCGGACCCTTCTTCTACGCAGCCATGATGCTGTAATTGATGCAGTATGTGGTTTGGCATTGTCATGTTGGAAAATGCAAGGTCTTCCCTGAAAGAGACATCATCTGGATGGGAGCATATGTTGCTCTAGAACCTGGATATACCTTTCAGCATTGATGGTGTCTTTCCAGATGTGTAAGCTGCCCATGCCACATGCACTGATGCAACCCCATACCATCAGAGATGCAGGCTTCTGAACTGAGCACTGATAACAACTTGGGTTGTCCTTCTTCCCTTTAGTCCAAATGACATGGCATCCCTGAATTCCATAAAGAACTTCAAATTTTGATTCGTCTGACCACAGAACAGTTTTCCACTTTGCCACAGTCCATTTTAAATGAGCCTTGGCCCAGAGAAGACGTCTGCGCTTCTGGATCATGTTTAGATACAGCTTCTTCTTTGAACTATAGAGTTTTAGCTGGCAACGGCGGATGGCACGGTGAATTGTGTTCACAGATAATGTTTGCTGGAAATATTCCTGAGCCCATTTTGTGATTTCCAATACAGAAGCATGCCTGTATGTGATGCAGTGCCATCTCAGGGCCCGAAGATCACGGGCACCCAGTATGGTTTTCCGGCCTTAACCCTTACGCACAGAGATTCTTCCAGATTCTCTGAATCTTTTGATGATATTATGCACTGTAGATGATGATATGTTCAAACTCTTTGCAATTTTACACTGTCGAACTCCTTTCTGATATCGCTCCACTATTTGTCGGTGCAGAATTAGGGGGATTGGTGATCCTCTTCCCATCTTTACTTCTGAGAGCCGCTGCCACTCCAAGATGCTCTTTTTATACCCAGTCATGTTAATGACCTATTGCCAATTAACCTAATGAGTTGCAATTTGGTCCTCCAGCTGTTCCTTTTTTGTACCTTTAACTTTTCCAGCCTCTTATTACCCCGTCCCAACTTTTTTGAGATGTGTTGCTGTCATGAAATTTCAAATGAGCCAATATTTGGCATGAAATTTCAAAATGTCTCACTTTCGACATTTGATATGTTGTCCATGTTCTATTGTGAATACAATATCAGTTTTTGAGATTTGTAAATTATTGCATTCCATTTTTATTTACAATTTGTACTTTGTCCCAACTTTTTTGGAATCGGGGTTGTAATTTCAGCTTGTAATGCAACAAAATATGACAAACACCATGGGGGATGAATACTTTTGCAAGACACACACACACACACACACATCTCATCATCTCTAGCCGCTTTATCCTGTTCTACAGGGTCGCAGGCAAGCTGGAGCCTATCCCAGCTGACTATGGGCGAAAGGCGGGGTACACCCTGGACAAGTCGCCAGGTCATCACAGGGCTGACACAGACACAGACAACCATTCACACTCACATTCACACCTACGTTCAATTTAGAGTCACCAGTTAACCTAACCTGCATGTCTTTGGGGGAAACCGGAGCACCTGGAGGAAACCCACGCGGACACGGGGAGAACATGCAAACTCCACACAGAAAGGCCCTCATCGGCCACGGGGCTCGAGACAGGGCTAACCACTACACCACCATGCCGCCACACATATATAACAACTCTTTTTATTGGGGTTTTCAGAACCTATATACAAAGACAAACATGTAAACATTCAAAAAAGGACAAATAGGATGTCAAAAAAAAACTGGTTTCAGTGGCTCCTAATTAGACAAGGCTAGCTTGTAAGTGTTATTGAAATGATCTATAAAGGGTTGCCAGATCTTGTAGAATTTATACTCACACTCTCAGTGAGAATTTAATGTTTTCTAAATGCAAATGCTGCCTAACATCTTTCATAAGAGCAGAGTAAGTTGGGGCCTGCACCCACTTCCAGTTTAATAATATCAGTCTGCATGCGAGTAGGGTTATCAATAATATCATGCTATTTTGAGAGCTGGATAGCACAAAATCTGAACTCTTGGCTCCAAAAAGTGCCATCAATGGATTAGGATCAACAGGACCCATGATGTCTGAAACTGATTGAAAAGCAAACTATATATTTTTAAACCAGTCAGTCAAGGTTTACATGAGTTAATCTTCTTATGCATAAATTTACACAAACTCAGAAGCTCTTGTAGGATGCAAATATCTTTCTGAAATTATAGGATTTTCATGAATCCCAAATTTCATATGTAATGGCTCCTACTAACAATTTATTAAAATATCTCGCTTGTTAAATGAGGCCTTTGTTTTTAAAGGATAAATATATAACAAACAAGTATAAATTGACAAACAAACACAAAAACATTCAAACTAGGTACCACACTAAAATTCATTAGATCAAGTTCATTTTGCTAGTTTACAGTTGCAAAGTTTAGAGCATGGACAGAGTGAAGAGGGTGAATATGGCACTACAAAGCAGGTTTAAGCTAATAGATATAAACTACCATGGCCTGAATTAGTGGGTAATGACTCAATTAACTTTTGTTTTTGCACAGAGGAGATTTGGCTGCATAAATTAGCAGCTGCTCATTGGCGAAGTGTCATGGCCTAAGGACAGCTTACAAATACTGTGTCCAGTCTCTGTCAGTAGGCGACAGTGCAATATAGACGTCCAGCCAGACTTTGTGTTTGTGCAGAACAGACCGGTGTCGCTCATACAGTGACAGTGGAGAGGCAGGGAGCCCAGGGGACAGCAGGCTGACGATGCCCTGAAAAGGTCAACTTGACACGGGCAAGCATCCCATCGACCTAGCCTCCGTCGGGCCATCGAAAAATCAGATAAAACTTAAGGCCACTCATCGATCCTCAGACATGCTCAAATCAGGAGAGAGAGAGAGAGAGGAGAGATGAAGAGAAACTTTGTAAGAGATTAACATAATACTTCAAGCAATGAATAAATCAAGCTATGAAAAAAATTGCCATTTAATTTTGCCTTTCTTTGTCCTCTCAAGCAAAGTATTTGTATTTTCTTGCTCAAGACAACAATAAAAACAATTACAATAACAAATTCTTCCTTAACAGAAAAAGAACGATATTATGATATATGGTGTGTAGGCCAGCAAAAGAAATTAACTGTGTGGGTGTATCGTAAATGGTTTGTTGGGGCATTATCAGCAGTCACAATATATGTGTGTGTGCGTGTGTGTGTGTGTGTGTGTGTGTGTGTGTGTGTGTGTGTGTGTGTGAGAGAGAGAGAGCGGGAGAGAGAGAGAAACTCCCAGACCCCCCACTCACAAGCCTCTTCAGTCTTAAACCAAAACTGTTGCATGACTGCATGAATAGTCAAGTTTTTTGTACAGTGCTTTTAACATTTTATAGACATGGTCACAAAGCAGTTTTACAGAAAATTAAATATTTTAAACATGAGCTAATTTGATCCCTAATACATTCATTTATCCCTGATGAACAAGCCTGTAGTGATGGTGGCAAGGAAAAACTCCCTTAGACAACACAAGAAAGAAACCTTGAGAGGAACCAGACTCAAAAGGGAACCCATCCTCATTTGGGTAATAGCCAGACATAGAGCATCAGGATGGATCAGGCAAGTCTGAAGAGCAGAAGAGGTCAGCATCACTGGTGTCTCAGGATCAACATGCGACATGTAACTTGACACAGATAGAGAGAGAGAGACAGACAGACAGACAAAGGAAGAGACAGAGAAGGGGGCAAGAGAGAGAGAGAGAGAGAGAAAAAACACAGGTTGTTAAATTCCCTGAGATGACACGAGGAAGAAATCTTGAGAAGAACCAAACTCAAAAGGGAACACATCCTTATTTGGGTGATAACAGATAGCATAATTATGAATAACTTGCTTCTATAACTGCTTCCTATATGGTCAAAAAATGCAATCGTGTAACCAGGAAATTTAGTATAGTTTTTAGATGAAGTCTATTTTTGTTGAAGTTATCAACTGTTTACTGATGTAAACTTGAGTGCAAAACTGTTCATGGCAACTGCAGTCCTAAAGTTATCATGGAAATTGTAGTCCTTAGCCATTGTAGCAAAACTATTAATTGTCCAAAGGCATCTTCTAAATGTATCTTTAAGCTGCCCACATGCAGCCATCCTCCACAAGACTGAAGTGACGAGAAGTCCAGCCATAAGTAGGCCATCAGGATCAACCAGGGGCTATTGAGGTATTTCACCCATGTGACCAAGTCATGTGATGCTGCCATTTTGGACGGCACGGCTCAAATCAGTTTGAATGCGAGGAAGGCGACAAACGAAAAACATAAAAGAAAAAGGAGCGAGATGCAGAAAACACCTTCACTATCCAGCGACGTAGGGCATTTACAGGGCGAGCAGAGGGAGAGGTATTTGCAAAAATTGAGGTTAGCAGGCTTAGAGAATGATGTTTACCTGCTTCCACCAGGATTGTTCACTGACATACGGAAGTACACGAAGCCCTCGTCTTTACCTGACTTCGGCCCACATGATCTGTATACCTATGTCGTTAAAAACCCATCGCCATACACAGGTATTGATCTGAAAGCGTATAAGAGTTTGGATACCTACAAATATTTTGTCAGGCTGGGTAACATGCCTACATCAGTGGGTCGTCCCTGGAGCCAGTGGTCGCCATCTTATTACAGCTAAGGTTTGTTCACATTTTCATTTACTTTCGGTCCTCAGGATAAACAAAATGTTATTAAATGTCATTGAAATAACTTCTTAGTCTATTGAGACATGGCCCGTTATAAATTTGCTGTTACCAGGCAATGACCAAGAACTGTATTATTAGGGTCGATGTAGTTGTAGCAGTGTATTAGCAACTAGCTGTTAGCACTAGCTAATGTCAACAACATCATAGCTGGTATGTTACTGTAGCAATGTTTACGTTCAGTCATTTGGATGACTGTTAAAACCTTTCAGTCTCAAGTTTTTCCTTTACTGGATTTATTAGTTTACTGAGCTAGCGCGCCGGCCGCCGGCAGGCTAGCGCGCTCAGGCAAGCTGGGAGCTAGCGCGCGCTAGCCTGCTGGTGGCCGGCGCGCTAGCTCAGTAAACTAGTAAATCCAGTAAAGGAAAAACTTGAGACTGAAAGGTTTTAACAGTCATCCAAATGACTGAACGTAAACATTGCTACAGTAACATACCAGCTACTGTTGTTGACATTAGCTAGCTTGACGTTCAAAATGGCGGACACCGGGGTGTCACGTGACCCTGTGACGTCAGGTGAAATACCTCAATACATATGGAACCATTCTTGCAGGAGTGAAGTGATGAGAACTCCAGCCAGAAGTAGGGCATCAGGAAGGATCAGGCAGGTCCAGAGAGCAGGAGAGGTCAGCATCACTGGTATCTCAGGAGTGGCACATGAAGCTCAACAGAGTTCATTTTCATGTAATGTTTAAGAACAGTCAACATTTTGCACTGAGTGCAAGCAGGGACTCTGCCAAGACTAACTATGACAGCATAACTAAAAGGGAGAGCCACACAGCAAAATCCCCAGTGTTGAATTAACACCCAGGGTGTTTATATAGGTCCAACTGGACACAAATTAACTCTGAAAGTGTTAATTCAACACTAAGGAATTTGCTGTGCAGAAGGTAACACAGACATGAGGGAGCCCTGGGACATAAAGCAGCAGCCACTACACCATCAACAAACCTGAGTGAACTTGTGAGAGTAGGGGGGCATCCAGCCATCCCAGTTTACCAAAAAACTCTATGCCTGAGGATCCTCCAGATCTACTCCTTGACCTAATAAAAAACTATTAGAAGAAACCATTATTTGTCACATGCACACTCAAGCACAGGGAAATTCATCCTCTGCATTTAATCCATCTGAAGCAGTGAACAAACATGCACACCCAGAGCAGTGGACAGCCATACTACAGTACCTGGGGAGCAGTTGGGGGTTAGGTGCCTTGCGCAAGGCAGACCCTCCAGGATTTCGCGATGTTGCGATTTGCAACTTCAATGCAAATTCAACCAATCCCCGCGAATTCAGGGCGATGTTGCAATTATATCCAATCACCGCAACTTTCCCACAAATTTGACCAATCGTTGGCGTCGTCTTGAGGTGACGTCGACAAACTACCTTCCGCCTTACTTCCCGTGTTGCCAGATTGGGCGGTTTCCCACCCAGTTGGATGGTTTCAAGTGCATTTTGGCGGGTTTTGAACATATTTTGAGCTGGAAAACGTCAGCAGTATCTGGCAACACTGCTTACTTCCGTGTATACGTTCAAGAGAAGCAGCGTGTCCGAGTCAGTGTTTATATAGGCTTAAATTCTGTTACTGAAAGTGTGTTATGTTTACAGTGAAGGACTGTGTGCACTTTATTTTTTTTACTTAATACAAGAAATTAATGTATGCCAACATTTTTGCCAAAATGGTATTTTATTTTCCATTGTTTAAGCAGCTTCAGCATCATACTGTGAGATTCTGTTCAAATTGTTTTTTTTCTTCTATGAAGCCTGAGCCATTTATTTTATTAGTTTATAATTATTGTTTAATTTAGTCTTCAGGAGAGACTGCCTGCAGACAGTACTAGTATTAATAGTTTTTTTTTTTCTTACATGAAAGCTGAGGCATTTATATTATATTTTAAGGTAACTTCATGTTGTGCTGTGAGGTTCTATGCACTTTAACTTTTGAACCAACAGGTGCATTTGGATAAGTAAAGCCTATTTTTCTGCATTTTTGTAGTCCTGGTAATCTTTTATATTCGTAAAGTTGTTTATAGGACCATTTCTCAGTGTCTTTGTTTTTTTAATCAATAGTTTTTCAGTAATAACTTATCACTCACTCAATTTTAATCACAAAAAGAGAAAATCGCAACAATTCCTCGCAACTTTCACTTCCTCCCGCAATGTAATCGCAACAAAAACCTAAAAAACACCGCAACTTTCATCACAATTTTTTGGAATCCCCCCCCCGCAACATCAGACATTTTAGCCCGCAACAATCACAAAAAAGGGGGGACTGTCAAGGGAACTTCAGCCCAAGACCACCCCATATTAACCTAACTGTATGTCTTTGAACTGTGGGGGAAACCAGAAGACCTGGAGGCAGTCCACGCAGACACAGGGAGAACATGCAAACTCCACACAGAAAGGCCCCCGTCGGCCACTGGGCTCAAACCAAGAACCTTCTTGCTGTGAGGCAACAGTGCTAACCACTATACCACCACAACACCCTTATTAACACAAGGCTTGACTAAAAAGTTATGTTTTCATCTCATCTCATTATCTCTAGCCGCTTTATCCTGTTCTACAGGGTCGCAGGCAAGCTGGAGCCTATCCCAGCTGACTACGGGCGAAAGGTGGGGTACACCCTGGACAAGTCGTCAGGTCATCACAGGGCTGACACATAGAGACAAACAACCATTCACACTCACATTCACACCTACGGTCAATTTAGAGTCACCAGTTAACCTAACCTGCATGTCTTTGGACTGTGGGGGAAACCGGAGCACCCGGAGAAAACCCACGCAGACACGGGGAGAACATGCAAACTCCACACAGAAAGGCCCTCGCCGGCCACGGGGCTCGAACCCAGACCTTCTTGCTGTGAGGCGACAGCGCTAACCACTACACCACCGTGCCGCCCTAGTTATGTTTTCAGCCTAGACTTAAACATTGAGACTGTGTCTGAGTCCTGAACACTAGTTGGAACTATGGGGCTTTGTAAGAAAAGGCTCTGCCCCCTGATGTAGCCTTCATTATATGAGGTACCAACAGATAGCCTGCACCTTTTGATCTAAGTAGGCATGGTGGGTCATAAAGGACCAGAAGTTCGCTCAGGTAAGACGTGGCGTAAAACAATTCAATGCTTCAAAGGCCAATAGTAGTATTTCATATTCAATACAAAATTTGATTGGGAGCCAATGCAATGTGGATAAGATAGCTGTGATGTGGTCATATCTTTTATGTCTAGTAAGGACTCTTGCTGCTGCATTTTGAACTAACTGGAGCTTGTTTATGCACTTATTGGAACATCCAGACAGTAAGGCATTACAATAATCCAACCTAGAGGTAACAAAAGCATAAACTAGTGTTTCTGTATCAGGTAGTGACTTTATATTTCTTATCTCAGCAATATTTCTGAGATGAAAGAAAGCTATCCTCGTAATGTTATTGATATGAGATTCAAATGAAATACTGGAGTCAATGATAACCCTGAGGTCTTTTACTGCTGCACGTTAAGAAGTAGTAGGCCATCCAGAGTTACTATGTAGTCAGAAAACCTACTTCTAGCTGCATGTAGTCTTAGTACAAGTACTATTGTCTTGTCAGAGTTAAGTAAGGCCAAAAAAAATTAATACTTTGTTTAGGGTTTCATGCTGTTTTGAGTTTGGCTCGGTAGGTAGGGATTTTTTTTTTATTTTTTGAGAGATGATAAAATAGGGTCGGGTTTTGGAAAAATTTTTTTACCCATCGATATTAAATTATTTCACTATCACAACACACATATTTGTAAATATTAGTAAAAATTGTTTTAAATACACAAACTTGTATTCCGTGACATTCTACTTTAATATCACAGGTACCAGTGCTAAAAACTTTTTTTTTAAGCCTTGGAGGTTCAGGATATCTAAACAAGCAATGAACCATGTCATGAAAAGATTTAACTGAGTTTTGATGCTGTCACAGTCCTGAATTAACTCTGATAAATTGCAGATTTTTTCTGTCCAAAAATAATGTATGTTGGCATCAATAGACCACCTTACCTGGCAACTTTTTTGCTGGGCAGAGAATAATTGGCACGATGGGATGTAGCTTTCATCATGATATCAAATGCATTGGTTCGTGCTATCTTGTTTGGGGGTTCAGCAGCTGCTTCAGAATCATTTTGTATACATTTCAACTTCAAAACTTTTAGATTCTTGAAAACACCGAACACATTTTTGAGTGGCTGTCTGTACATTTGGTCAGTGTTATCCAAAGTTGTCCATGGCCCTTTAGCTGATTCTGACATCGATATCTCCAGATTTGTTGTTGACAAACATGCAAAGTCAGATTCAATATCTTCAAATGTTTTACGGGTATCCAAAACATGAAATATGTTCAATCCTCCTCCGTGTTTGCAAGAATCTTGTAAAATATTGACAACAACATTCTCGGCGTCCATCTTCTTGCGCTAGCAACAGCAACTTCCCGTCCCGTATGTAACGTGGACGCTGATTGGTTGGTGCGCTGGAACAGCCTCAATATGGCGCCGGCAATATTCCAGTCTAACTTTGGTGAAATGTTAAGCATTTCATTTTTATTTGTCAATGTGTATATGTTTTAGAAAATCTGATAAAATAGTTAGGTTTGCCAGCTAATTTCAGGGTCGGTCGGGAAACCCGAAACAGAAATTTTTTTTTTTTCATATTTTGGCATTTAGACATGCACAGTCGGCTCCATTTCAATGGGTCAGTCAGGAAACCCGAAACAAAGGTAATATTTTTTTTGGCCTAAAAGAAAGTTAATGAGCATCCAGTGGCTAATGTCCTTTACACATTCCTCAGTTTTATTAAGCTGGTGTCTCCTATCCGGCTTTGCAGAAACATACAACTCTGTGTCATCAGCATAACAGTGGACACTAATACCATGCTTATGAATACTATTATCCACAGGTAATGTGCATAAAGAAAACAAGCAGTGGGCCTCAGACAGAGCCTTGTAGAACACCAAACTTTACTTCAGTATGCATAGAAAAATCACCATTTATATCAACAAACTAATAGCAATTAGTTAAATAAGATCTGAGCCAGGACAGGGCCATTCCTTTAATTCCCATAACATTTTCTAGTATATCCAGGTGAATGGAATGATCAATGGTGTCAAAGGCTGCACTAAGGTCAAACAATACAAGCAGGGAGACACAGTTCTGATCAGATGCCAATAGATCATTTACTACTTTAACCAGTGCTGTCCCTGTGCAATGATGAGGTCTAAATCCTGACTGATACATTTCATGGATGTTATTCCTATGCAGATATGAGCATAACTGCTGTGCCACAGGTTTTTCTAGTATCTTGGAGATAAAGGGGAGGTTTGATATTGGTCTATAATTGGACAGCTGACCGGGGTCAAGGTCAGGTTTTTTAAACATGAGTTTGAAAACTGCTAGTTTAAAGGATTTGAGTACATAGTCAATTCTAAGGGAAGAATTTATTATTTCTAGAAGAGATTAAATTGCAGCCCTGTGATGACCTGGTGACTTGTCCAGGGTGTACCCCGCCTTTCGCCCGTAGTCAGCTGGGATAGGCTCCAGCTTGCCTGCGACCCTGTAGAAGGATAAAGCGGCTAGAGATAATGAGATGAGATGAGATGAGATGAGATGAGATTAAATTGCGGTGGCACAGTGGTGTAGTAGTTAGCGCTGTTGCATCACAGCAAGAAGGTCCGGGTTCGAGCCCCGTGGCTGGCAAGGGCCTTTCTGTGTGGAGTTTGCATGTTCTCCCTGTATCCGCGTGGGTTTCCTCTGGGTGCTCCGGTTTCCCCCACAGTCCAAAGACATGCAGGTTAGGTTAACTGGTGACTCTAAAATTGACCGTAGGTGTGAATGTGAGTGTGAATGGTTGTCTGTGTCTATGTATCAGCCCTGTGATGACCTGGCGACTTGTCCAGGGTGTACCCCGCCTTTCACCCGTAGTCAGCTGGGATAGGCTCCAGCTTGCCTGGGACCCTGTAGAACAGGATAAAGCGGCTAGAGATAATGAGATGAGATGAGATTAAATTGCTTCCGGTATTATCTGTTTGAAGAGTCATGTAAGTAAGGGATCTAGTACATAAGTTGAAAATTTTGATGTGGAAATTAATGAAGTTTGTTCAGTTTCTCTAAGGGGGAGTAAAACATTCTAATTGCTGATCTGATACAGTTATATTGTTAACTACAGGGTGACTTAAATTGTCTGGCCTTAAATTCATAGTTTGAATTTTTCATGAAGTTGTTGCTACTACATATTGCAGGTGAGCATGTGTCTATGGTAGTCTTTTTCCTCATTAATTTTACTACAGTATTAAATAAGAACCTAGGATTATTTTTGCTATCCTCTATTTGGGTGGAAAGATACATTGATCTAGCAACACTAAGAGCTTTTCTATATTTCAGGAGGCTCTCCTTCTATGCTAATTGGAATACTACCAATTTTGTTTGATGCCATTTATGTTCTAATTTTCAAGTGGTCTGTTTTAAGGTGCGTGTGCAATCCTTATGGCAGGGTGGTATTTTTTTCTCTAATCATTTTTCTTTTAAGTGGAAAGGGAGGTGGAAAGAGGGAAAGACATCAGATCCTTGGAATTAGACAAAGACCAATTGTTGACTGACCTTTCATGGATGACACTTACAGGTTTGACACCATGGTCACTGAAAAGCTACATACACCAATAGAAATGATGCCAATAGCAAGCTCTGTGTATGATCCACTTGGCATTCTAGCTCTTACTCTCCCAGCCAAACAACTGTTACAAAAGCTCTGTAAGCAGGGTTATGGATGGGATGAGCCAATACCCAAAGTTCAGGCTAGGAGATTAATCGGATTCAAGATCTTCCCAATTGGACAGGTTTTAGTGTATTACTCTATCAAACCCAATGTTTTTGGAAAACCACAGTTGCACCATTTTGCTGATGCCAGCAAGATTGGTTATGGAGCCTTCGGATGACCAGTGACTTCAGTGAAATACATGTATTCAATTACCTTTAAAGAGGCTTCCCTGTTTGGACAAATAGTCTCATCTAATCTCATTATCTCTAGCCGCTTTATCCTTCTACAGGGTCGCAGGCAAGCTGGAGCCTATCCCAGCTGACTATGGGCGAAAGGCGGGGTACACCCTGGACAAGTCGCCAGGTCATCACAGGGCTGACACATAGACACAGACAACCATTCACACCTACGGTCAATTTAGAGTCACCAGTTAACCTAACCTGCATGTCTTTGGACTGTGGGGGAAACCGGAGCACCCGGAGGAAACCCACGCGAACACGGGGAGAACATGCAAACTCCACACAGAAAGGCCCTCGCCGGCCCCGGGGCTCGAACCCAGGACCTTCTTGCTGTGAGGCGACAGCGCTAACCACTACACCACCGTGCCGCCTGGACAAATAGTCAGGCATAAAATACATTGCCAATGATAGTGTAAGCTTTGCAAACTTTGTTGCAAACAGAATCCATCTCCTAAGAGAGAACACCAGTACCCAGCAGTGGAGATACAGTGATAGCAAGTACAGCCCAGCATACGACACCTCCAGGGGGCTGAGGGGGCTGACATTCCTTGAATAAGCAATGGATTTGTGGCCCAGAATTGCTTTGGGAGCCAAAGCACATCTGGCCAGCAGAAACCATCAATCCTGAGTCCCTATCATAAGATGACCCAAAGGTCAAAGGTTGCTCTCTGTGCAATATCATAATACAATTCTTCTTCTTCTTCTTCTTCTTCTTCTTCTTCTTCTTCTTCTTCTAATACAAAATGTTTCAAGTACAACTCAAAAGCTTCTCTCTTCTCAGACTGTACCAGGTTAGTGAAAGCTGTTGCTTGGTGTCAAAAGCTTGGAGATAGCCTTTTGGCTCTGGCTGCTAAAAGGAAACAGCTTGCCACCAAATTCAATACACGTCCTTGCCATCAGAAGCAAACTTCTCAGCTGTAAGCCTTCAGATCAAAACTCAGTGGTTAATGCTTTTTTTTCTGAAAGATCTTGGTGGGGGCGGCACGGTGGTGTAGTGGTTATCGCTGTCACCTCACAGAAAGAAGGTCCGGGTTTGAGCCCCGTGGCCGGCGAGGGCCTTTCTGTGCGGAGTTTGCATGTTCTCCCCGTGTCCGCATGGGTTTCCTCCGGGTGCTCCGGTTTCCCCCACAGTCCAAAGACATGCAGGTTAGGTTAACTGGTGACACTCAATTGACCATAGGTGTGAGTGTGAATGGTTGTCTGTGTCTATGTGTCAGCCCTGTGATGACCTGGCGACTTGTCCAGGGTGTACCCCGCCTTTCGCCCATAGTCAGCTGGGATAGGCTCCAGCTTGCCTGCGACCCTGTAGAAGGATAAAGCGGCTAGAAATAATGAGATGACATGAGATCTTGGTGGGGCAAAGAGGGCAGTTGTATTCTTTCCTCAGAAGCAGGTATTCCCAAGTGAGTCTGAAAAGCTATATATGACACCACCTTATGTTCACAAAAAGAGCACAGTTTACTGGCTCGATCCAGTATTGAAAGACAGGCAGCTAAGAGTAGAAGGAGTTGCTCAACAGCAGCCATGCCTGAAACCATGAATCCCATCATCCTTCCAATACAGTCTCACATCTCCAGTCTGTTATTTTGCCACATTCATGAAAGATTACATCATTGGCCTGTTGCCAAAGAAATATTGGATCCATAGTGGCAATAGTGCAGCAAGAAAGGTCATTTCAAAATGTGTGCTCTGCAAGCACTTAAAAGGCAGGACAATACATCCTGTAAAAGATGGCTGATTTTCCACAAGAAAGAGCACAACCAGATTTCCCACCATTCATCAGTGTTGGCATGGGATATTTTGAAACCAAAAGAAAAGGAAGTTTGATGAAAAGATATGGCATGTTCTTCATGTGTATGTCTTGCAGAGCTGTTCATCTTGAGATGGTCTGCTCCCTTGACACAGACTCCTGTGTCTGTGCCATAAGGAGATTTGTATGTGGACAAGCCCAGGTAAAGCACATTTACAACACTTGAGAGAGGAGTAAACTGTAGCTTCAATCCACCAGGGACATCTTACCATGGTGTGACATGGGACAGACTGATCAGGGGTGGGTTTCCCCAAAGCCTTTTAACGCTAAGAGCATTGTAACTAGGAGAGACAGCATTCATTGTGCTGCTCGCTCTACCACTTAATGATGATCTTTGTGCTACGATGCTTTTGGGAAACTCAGGCTAGGTCAGTGAGATGTGTCCTGACACTCTTTTACACCAACAAACAGTATACAGTATGATGAAGGTCTCCAGACACTATTCTGTGAGGTTGAGGCAATTCTTAACTGCCCAATCACCAATACATCCTCTGATCCTTTTTTTTTTTTTGGAACCTCTTACCCCAAAGCACATTCTACTTAACTCTCAACCTGTTCTCCTTTCTAGTGAGGTTTCCAGGGCTGATTTGTATAACCCCGATTCCCAAAAAGTAATGAAAATGTAAATAAAGACAGAATTTAATGATTTGCAAATCTATATTCAATTGAATACAACACAAATACAAGATATTTAGGGTTCAAACTGATAAGCATTGTTTTTGTAAATACACACTCATTCTGAATTTGATGCTTGCAACACATTCTAAAAAAGTTGGGACAGGGCATGTTTACCACTGAAGTCACCTTTTCTTTTAAAAACTCTGGAAACTGAGGACCTTATTTGCTTAATTTTTTAAAGTGAAATTCTTTCCCATTCTTGCTTGATATATGACTTCCGTTGCTCAATAGTCAATGGTCTCCATTGTCATATTTTGTGCTTCATAATGCACCACACAGTTTGAGTGGGAGGCAGGCAAGCCAGTTTAGTGCTCACATTCTTTTACAAGTCAAGTCAATTTATTTGTATAGTGCTTTTAACAGTAGACATTGTCGCAAAGCAGCTTTACAGAAAAATTAAGATTTTTAAACAAACATTTTATTATGAAGCCACATTGTTGTAATGTGCAGAATGTGGCTTTTTAATTAATTTATTTTTTGCTGGAATAAGCAAGAACGTTCCTGAAAAAGGCATTGTCTGAATGGCAGCATGTTGCTCCACAACTTGTACAATGCTGTGGGTGGTAGAAATGGGCAACTGGACTTGCTTGAACACGTTTCACCTCTCGTCCAAAAGGCTTCCTCAGTTCTGTCTGACTAATAGGGAGTGATTCACTCCCTATTAGTCAGACAGAACTGAGGAAGCCTTTTGGACAAGAGGTGAAACGTTTTCAAGAATTTTCAAGCAAGTCCAGTTGCCCATTTCTACCACCCACAGTTTACTATGACCTGGATGATTGAGAATCTTCACAGACAAACTTGTACAATGTCTTGCAAAAGTATTCATCCTCCTTGGTGTTTGTCCTGTTTTGTCACATTACAAGCTGGAATTAAAATGGATTTTTTTTGGGGGGGGGGAGTGTGTGTGTGTGGGGGGGGTTATCAGCATTTGATTTACACAACATGCCAACCACTTTAAAAGGTGCAATTTTTTTTTTTATTGTGACACAAACAATAATTAAGATGAAAAAACTGAAATCTGGAGTGTGCATAGGTATTCAAGTCAAGTTTATTTGTATAGCGCTTTTAACAATAAACATTGTCGCAAAGCAGCTTGACAGAATTTGAACGACTTAAAACATGAGCTAATTTTATCCCTAATCTATCCCCAATGAGCACGCCTGCGGCGACGGTGGCAAGGAAAAACTCCCTCAGACGACATGAGGAAGAAACCTCGAGAGGAACCAGACTCAAAAGGGAACCCATCCTCATTTGGGCAACAACAGACCGCATGACTATAACATTAACAGTTTTAACATGAAGACAGTTTCATTGATGTTGTAACTCTTCATTGACGGAAACTTGAGTGCAAAACTGTTCATGACAAGTGCAGTCCTAAAGTTAGCAAGTCAACTGTAGTCCTCAGCAGTGTTGGGCACGTTACTTTCAAAAAGTAATTAGTTATAGTTACTAGTTACTTTTCCCAAAAAGTAACTGAGTTAGTAACGGAGTTACTTTGTCATAAAAGTAACTAATTACCAGGGAAAGTAATTATTCCGTTACATTTTGTTCCCCCTCAAAAAAAAAAATCAAATTCAATTAGTGTAATCATAATAAAAGTGAATGTTAAATGTGTTTAATGACTGAAATGGACACTTAACAGAACCAATTAGTAACGTTATCTACACTATATTAATATTTTTGTGGGACAATGTGAGATAAGACATCTATCAAATGTAATATATTTTTGTAGTTATTAAAATTGTTACTAATTACTGGCCACTGACGAGGACAAACGCTTTGTTCCTCGACATAATGTGCATTGCACGTAAACACTCTTGCCTTTTATTTCAAGTAATGAAAAGTAATGGCTGTATTTCCAGTGTGAAAGCGCAGTGCTGGGCTGACCGCTCGCCATCGCTGGGTCTTCCGATTGAAAGAGTGCGCAGTAGTGCAGTAGGCGTGGCCTACCTACGTATGTTGTCCAAATCTACTCTGATTGGCTGACTATGCCGTTGTCTCGTGTCTCCCCGCCCCACACTAAAGCAGAGGAAAGAAAGGCTGAACGAGCAGCGTGCCAGATGAGAACAGCTTTAATAAAGTAACGCATAGTATTTTATTGTAAGTAACGGGAACGGCATTATAACGATGTAAAAAGTAATTAGTTAGATTACTCGTTACTAAAAAAAAGTAACGCCGTTTATTTCTAACGCCGTTATTCCCATCACTGTGTGTGCGTAGCGGGAAAACACAATCGACTCCACCCACCTAGAACATCTTAGCAAATCACGATTTGTTCTCTTGCATTCAAAGGGTGAATGGGAGAATGTAAAAGCCATATTGGTACATAATTATTATTATATATTGCGGTACCGTGTTGCCAATGCTCATGTTGTCAAGGCGCCCATATCAAATTGTAACGCATCACGTTACTTCCCGAGTAACGGTAACGGCGATACAAATATGGATTAAGTAACTGAGTAATTATTCCGTTACCCAAAATGTGGCTCTGTTAGTAACGCCGTTATACTCTAACGCCGTTATTCCCAGCACTGGTCCTCAGCCATAAAAGCATTACTGTAAGAGTCCAGAGCATCCTCCAGGTGTAACTTTCAACTGTCCTGATGGGGCCATCCTCCACAGGAGCGAAGCGATAAGACTCCAACCAGACACAGGGCACCAGGATGGATCAAGCAGGTCCGAGGGGCAGAAGAGGTCAGCATCTCGATCCCAGGACCGACACGTAACTCAGAGGGACAGATGGGGGGGGGGGGGGGGGGAGAAAACACAGGTTGTTAGGTATGCCCTAAAAATGACACAAGTATTAAGTCTGTGTGGTAGCAGTGGTGCTTGAAAGTTTGTGAACCCTTTAGAGTTTTCTATATTTCTGCATAAATATGACCTAAAACATCATCAGATTTTCACACAAGTCCTAAAAGTAGATAAAGAGAACCCAGGTAAACAAATGAGACAAAAGTCTTATACTTGGCCATTTATTTAATGATGAAAATGATCCAATATTACATATCTGTGAGTGGCAAAAGTATGTGAACCTCTAGGATTAGCAGTTAATTTGAAGGTGAAATTAGAGTCAGGTGTTTTCAATCAATGGGATGACAGTCAAGTGTGAGTGGGCACCCTGTTTTATTTAAAGAACAGGGATCTATCAAAGTCTGATCTTCACAACACATGTTTGTGGAAGTATATCATGGCACAAACAAAGGAGATTTCTGAGGACCTCAGAAAAAGTGTTGTTGATGCTCATCAGGCTGGAAAAGGTTACAAAACCATCTCTAAAGAGTTTGGACTCCACCAATCTACAGTCAGACAGATTGTGTACAATTTGAGGAAATTCAAGACCATTGTCACCCTCCCCAGGAGTGGTCGACTAACAAAGATCATTCCAAGAGCAAGATGTGTAATAGTCGGCGAGGTCACAAAGGACCCCAGGGTAACTTCTAAGCAACTGAAGGCCTCTCTCACATTGGCTAATGTTCATGAGTCCACCATCAGGAGAACACTGAACAACAATGATGTGCATGGCAGGGTTGCAAGCAGAAAGCCACTGCTCTCCAAAAAGAACATTGCTGCTTGTCGGCAGTTTGCTAAAGATCATGTGAACAAGCCAGAAGGTTATTGG
>NC_083584.1:54651801-54654301 GCF_027579695.1 Neoarius graeffei
TGTGTGTGTGTGTTGATTGATGTGAGTGTGTGTGTGTGTGTGTGTGTGTGTGTGTGTGTGTGTGTGTTGATTGATGGTGTGTGTTTGTGTGTGTGTGTGTGTGTGTGTGTTGATTGATGGTGTGTGTATTTCTATATGTTTATGTGTGTGCGTGTGTGTGAGTTGATTGATCGTGTGTGTGTTAGGGTTGATTGAGTGTGTATGTGTTTGTGTTAGAGTTGGCTGAGTGTGTGTTTGTGCATAAGTTAGTTTTGATTGATGTGTGTGTTGATTGGTGTGTGTGTGTGTGTGTGTGTGTGTGTGTGTTGATTGGTGGTGTGTGTGTGTTGATTGATGGTGTGTGTTGGTGTGTGTGTGTGTGTTGATTGATGGTGTGTGTTTGTGTGTGTGTGAGTTGATTGATGGTGTGTGTGTTTGTGTGTGTGTTAGGGTTGACTGAGTGTGTATGTGTGTGTTAGAGTTGGCTGAGTGTGTGTTTGTGCATAAGATAGTTTTGATTGATGTTGTGTGTGTGTGTTGATTGGTGTTTTGTGCGTGTGTTGACCGATGCGTGTGTGTGTGTGTGTGTGTGTGTGTGTGTGTTGATTGATGTTTTGTGTGTGTGTGTGTGTGTGTGTGTGTGTTGATTGATGGTGTGTGTGTGTGTGTGTGTGTGTGTGTGTGTGTGTTGATTGATGGTTTGTGTGTGTGTGCTTGTGTGTGTTGATTGATGGTATGTGTGTGTGTGTGTTGATTGTTAGTGTGTGTGTGTGTGTGTGTGTGTGTGTGTTGATTGATGGTGTGTGTGTGTGTGTTGATTGATGGTGTGTGTGTGTGTTCGTGTGTGTGTTAGGGTTGACTGAGTGTGTATGTGTGTGTGTTAGAGTTGGCTGAGTGTGTGTTTGTGCATAAGTTAATTTTGATTGATGTGTGTGTGTGTTGATTGATGTTTTGTGCATGTGTGTGTGTTGATGGTGTGTGTGGGTTTGTGTTGATTGTTGGTGTGTATGTGTGTGTGTGTGTGTGTGTGTGTGCATGTGTGTTGATTGATGGTGTGTGTGTTGATTGATGGTGTGTGTGTGTGTGTGTGTGTGTGTGTGTGTGTGTTGACGGTGTGTGTGTCTGTGTGTGTGTATTGATTGATGGTATGTTTGTGTGTGTTGATTGACAGTGTGTGTGTGTGTGTGTGTGTGTGTGTGTGTGTGCGCTTGTGTTGATTGATGTGGTGTGTGTGTGTGTTGATTGATGTGAGTGTGTGTCTGTGTGTGTGTTGATTGATGGTGTGTGTGTGTGTGTGTGTGTGGTGTTTGATGGTGTGTGTGTGTGTGTGTTTTGATTTATGGTGTGTGTGTGTGTGTGTGTGTGTGTGTGTGTGTGTGTGTTGATTAATGGTGTGTGTGTCTGTGTGTGTGTTGATTGATGGTGTGTGTGTGTGTGTGGTGTTTGATGGTGTGTGTGTGTGTGTGTGTGTGTGTTTTGATTTATGGTGTGTGTGTGTGTGTGTGTGTGTGTGTGTGTGTGTTGATTAATGGTGTGTGTGTGTTGATTGATGGTGTGTGTGTGTGTTGATTGATGGTGTGTGTCTGTGTGTGTGTGTGTGTGTGTGTTGACTGATGGTGTGTGTGTGTGTGTGTGTGTGTGTTTGTGTGTGTGTGTGTGTGTTTGTTTGTTGATGGTGTGTGTGTTTGTGTTGATTGATGGTGTGTGTGTGTGTGTGCGTGCATGGGTGTGTGTGTGTTGATTGGAGTGTGTGTGTGTGTGTGTGTATGTGTGTGTTGACTGATGGTGTGTGTGTGTGTGTGTGTGTGTGTGTGTGTGTTGATTGAAGGTGTGTGTGTGTGTGTGTGCTTGTGTTGATTGATGCGATGTGTATGTGTTAATTAATGGTGTGTGCGTGTGTTGATTGATGGTGTGTGTGTGTGTTGATTGTGTGTGTGTGTGTGTGTGTGTGTGTGTGTTGATTGATGGTGTGTGTGTGTGTGTGTGTGTGTGTGTGTGTGTGTTGATTGATGGTGTGTGTGTCTGTGTGTGTGTTGATTGATGGTGTGTGTGTGTGTGTGTGTGTGTGTGTGTGTGTGTGTGGTGTTTGATGGGGTGTGTGTGTGTGTGTGTGTGTGTGTTTTGATTTATGGTGTGTGTGATTGTGTGTGTGTTGATTGATGGTATGTGTGTGTGTGTGTGTGTTGATTGATGGTGTGTGTGTGTGTGTGTGTGTGTGTGTGTGTGTGTGTGTTGATTGATGGTGTGTGTGTGTGTGTGTTGATTGATGGTGTGTGTGTGTGTTCGTGTGTGTGTTAGGGTTGACTGAGTGTGTATGTGTGTGTGTTAGAGTTGGCTGAGTGTGTGTTTGTGCATAAGTTAATTTTGATTGATGTGTGTGTGTGTTGATTGATGTTTTGTGCATGTGTGTGTGTTGATGGTGTGTGTGGGTTTGTGTTGATTGTTGGTGTGTATGTGTGTGTGTGTGTGTGTGCATGTGTGTTGATTGATGGTGTGTGTGTTGATTGATGGTGTGTGTGTG
>NC_083584.1:54659301-54661801 GCF_027579695.1 Neoarius graeffei
TTGACTGATGGTGTGTGTGTCTGTGTGTGTGTGTGTGTGTGTGTGTGTGTGTGTGTGTGTTGATTGAAGGTGTGTGTTTGTGTGTGTGTGTGTGTGTGTGTGTGTGCTTGTGTTGATTGATGCGATGTGTATGTGTTAATTAATGGTGTGTGTGTGTGTTGATTGATGGTGTGTGTGTGTGTTGATTGTGTGTGTGTGTGTGTGTGTGTGTGTGTGTGTGTTGATTGATGGTGTGTGTGTGTGTGTTGATTGATGGTGTGTGTGTCTGTGTGTGTGTTGATTGATGGTGTGTGTGTGTGTGTGTGTGTGTGTGTGTGTGTGTGTGTGGTGTTTGATGGGGTGTGTGTGTGTGTGTGTGTGTGTGTGTGTGTTTTGATTTATGGTGTGTGTGTGTGTGTGTGTGTGTGTGTGTGTGTGTGTGTTGATTGATGGTATGTGTGTGTGTGTGTTGATTGATGGTGTGTGTGTGTGTGTGTGTGTGTGTGTGTGTGTGTGCATGTGTGTTGATTGATGGTGTGTGTGTTGATTGATGGTGTGTGTGTGTGTGTGTGTGTGTGTGTGTTGACGGTGTGTGTGTCTGTGTGTGTGTATTGATTGATGTGGTGTGTGTGTGTGTTGATTGATGTGAGTGTGTGTCTGTGTGTGTGTTGATTGATGGTGTGTGTGTGTGTGTGTGTGGTGTTTGATGGTGTGTGTGTGTGTGTGTGTTTTGATTTATGGTGTGTGTGTGTGTGTGTGTGTGTGTGTGTGTGTGTGTGTTGATTAATGGTGTGTGTGTCTGTGTGTGTGTTGATTGATGGTGTGTGTGTGTGTGTGTGGTGTTTGATGGTGTGTGTGTGTGTGTGTGTGTGTGTGTGTTTTGATTTATGGTGTGTGTGTGTGTGTGTGTGTGTGTGTTGATTAATGGTGTGTGTGTGTTGATTGATGGTGTGTGTGTGTGTGTTGATTGATGGTGTGTGTCTGTGTGTGTGTGTGTGTGTGTGTGTTGACTGATTGTGTGTGTGTGTGTGTGTGTGTGTTGATGGTGTGTGTGTTTGTGTTGATTGATGGTGTGTGTGTGTGTGTGTGCGTGCATGGGTGTGTGTGTGTTGATTGGAGTGTGTGTGTGTGTGTATGTGTGTGTTGACTGATGGTGTGTGTGTGTGTGTGTGTGTGTGTGTGTGTTGATTGAAGGTGTGTGTGTGTGTGTGTGTGTTTGTGTGTGTGTGTGTGTGTGTGTGTGTGCTTGTGTTGATTGATGCGATGTGTATGTGTTAATTAATGGTGTGTGTGTGTGTTGATTGATGGTGTGTGTGTGTGTTGATTGTGTGTGTGTGTGTGTGTGTGTTGATTGATGGTGTGTGTGTGTGTGTTGATTGATGGTGTGTGTCTGTGTGTGTGTTGATTGATGGTGTGTGTGTGTGTGTGTGTGTGTGTGTGTGGTGTTTGATGGGGTGTGTGTGTGTGTGTGTGTGTGTGTGTTTTGATTTATGGTGTGTGTGTGTGTGTGTGTGTGTGTGTATGTGTGTGTGTTGATTGATGGTGTGTGTGTGTGTGTGTGTGTGTTGATTGATGGTGTGTGTGTGTGTTCGTGTGTGTGTTAGGGTTGACTGAGTGTGTATGTGTGTGTGTTAGAGTTGGCTGAGTGTGTGTTTGTGCATAAGTTAATTTTGATTGATGTGTGTGTGTGTTGATTGATGTTTTGTGCATGTGTGTGTGTTGATGGTGTGTGTGGGTTTGTGTTGATTGTTGGTGTGTATGTGTGTGTGTGTGTGTGCATGTGTGTTGATTGATGGTGTGTGTGTTGATTGATGGTGTGTGTGTGTGTGTGTGTGTGTGTGTGTGTGTTGACGGTGTGTGTGTCTGTGTGTGTGTATTGATTGATGGTATGTGTGTGTGTGTTGATTGACGGTGTGTGTGTGTGTGTGTGTGTGTGTGTGTGTGCGCTTGTGTTGATTGATGTGGTGTGTGTGTGTTGATTGATGTGAGTGTGTGTGTGTGTGTGTGTGTGTGTTGATTGATGTGTGTGTGTGTGTGTGTGTGTGTGTGTGTGTGTGTGTGTTGATTGATGGTGTGTGTTTGTGCGTGTGTGTATGTGTGTGTTGATTGATGGTGTGTGTATTTCTATATGTTTATGTGTGTGCGTGTGTGTGAGTTGATTGATCGTGTGTGTGTTAGGGTTGATTGAGTGTGTATGTGTTTGTGTTAGAGTTGGCTGAGTGTGTGTTTGTGCATAAGTTAGTTTTGATTGATGTGTGTGTGTTGATTGGTGTGTGTGTGTGTGTGTGTGTGTGTGTGTGTGTGTTGATTGGTGGTGTGTGTGTGTGTGTGTGTGTGTGTGTGTGTGTGTTGATTGATGGTGTGTGTGTGTGTGTGTGTGTGTTGATTGATGGTGTGTGTGTGTGTGTGTGTGTGTGTGTGTGTGTGTGTGTGTTGACTGATGGTGTGTGTGTGTGTGTGTGTGTGTGTGTGTGTGTGTTGATTGATGGTGTGTGTATGTGTGTGTGTGTGTGTGTGTGTG